>NC_061137.1:11860000-12005484 GCF_905220365.1 Vanessa cardui | reverse complement strand
ACTCGTCGGAATTGTGAATTGTTCTTTTAGAAATCTCTACTATTATTTACTGCCCTTTTCTTTTGGAGATCCCGGAGGTGTAGCCTTAATCAAACCCTGTTCCTAATAACTGGCAATAGTCCTTTCAGTCCTTGCGTACACAGATGCTTATTGTATCTTTTTTAATTTTCGATTGAGAAAAGGAAGATCGACGAATTGGAGGATACGGTGCTTACAAGAGTTGCGTACATGGCATTTTTTATAAGTAATGTTTTGTTTGCTATGTGATCTGTATTATATTTTGATTTGCCTGTTATGATAAAAAAGTAGAGCTCATTAGCTTTATGTACTTACACTCGGTAGTGTGGAAATCAAATCAATAGCATGATTTGTGTATGAAAAACACGAATGTTAATTCAACATATTTGCATTGAACTAATTTTTTTTATCTGTTTTATATTATAAATTATTTGATGTAAATGATATACTATATATAATATGTATGTAATTGGCAAGTAACTCTTTCTGATACCTGTCTCCGTATAAGCCGCTGATTCGATTTTGATAAAATTTGGTACATACCATACCCACTCAATCAAATTTAGAGTAGATTATATAGTTAGTTTGAGTCTCGAGTAAGGACATACCGTTTTTTTTTTTTAATTCACACATCGAGGGGCTAAATAGGTTGTAACGGCTTGAGTGCTATATTTTTTTTACGATATAAGTTGGCGGACGAGCATATAGGCCACGTGATGGTAAGTGGTCACCATCACCCATAGACAATGAAGCTTTAAGGAATATTAACTCTTCCTTACATCGTCAATGTGCCACCAACCTTGGGAGCTAAGATGTTAAGTCCCTTGTGCCTGTAGTTACACTGGCTCACTCACCCTTCAAACTGGAACACAATAATAGTGAGTAACCAAGGTGGTAACCAAGTAAAGCTATAGTTTAAGTTTTATAAATGTCGTGCGAATAAAGCCGCAGGTACAGCTAGTCTTTTATAAAATATAGAAAGTCTCTATGTATAATAGATTTATGTTTAAAAAATTATAGTTTTCAAAGTCTAAGCATCTTAACATGACCTCATATTTTCATTATTTCCTATTCCTACGTAATCTCACGTGCAGTTTAACATTTTATACGCCATGGATCTGTTTACTGCCGTCAACTATCGTGAGTAATCCTTATCACGAACAGATAAGGATAACGAAATGTAAAATCTTCTGAAATTGTACTTAATTTATGGCAGCGGAAAGGTTATATTATCGTGATCCAACTTAGAAGTCAACCTAATACCTACCTAATAAGGATGTCTTGTTAGATAGATATATTTATCCTATTATTAATCTTTTGAAACCTATCAAATAAATAAATGTCTGTCGTTTAGTCTTTTATATCTAAATTAAATTTGTCACGTATTTAGACGTTATGAGATTTTTCATACCCCACATTCATTTCGTCATTTCTTTTACTAATATTATAAACGTGAATGCAAGCATGACGAAGACATAAGACATTCCAAGGAAGAATTTTTCAGGGAAGAAATACCCTTACACCTGACGACCAACCTAAATGTCGATGCTACTGGATATTGTATTTTGGTAAATAAACTGCTTATAGCCTTCTTACTATCTACTATCAGTTTTACATGCAATGCTTTTGCTACAATAAAGCCTTTAATTCTGTGGCTGTTTCCGTCGTGTTCAATATTATTTTTATTGGATTTGTCAACATTTTTCATAGTAAGGGGATATAATGTCGATTCATATCTTCCATGCAAATTACTATATATCTTGTAGTCAGTCGAACAGGCAAATAGGTCACTTGGTTAGTGGTTACTGTCGCCCATTGGCGCAGAAAGAATCGACTATTCCTTACATCGCCAATAAACTACCTGGAAACTAAGATGTCCGTCGTACATTAAATTATATTGGCTCATTCGCTTTTTGGCAAACTTGCACAAAAACCTACCGTCAAATCAACAGCCACAGTGGTGATTAGCATAGAGCTATGTCTTTTATGGTGCACGGTTTTCGGTCAAGCCGTGCAAATGTTCCCATCTATCTATTCTGACATCAATATACATATTCCTTATTACTTAACAATTATAAGATGCTTGTTTGTAAATTTGTTGAGTTATTTTTTTAAAATATTTATCTGTATTTTAATAAAAATACATATTATAATATTCCTATACCTTAAGATATAGCAGATTCGTATAAGACCTTCACGTTTAAAAAAAAGTATGTTAATTTGAATGAAGATTGATAATAATCGACTTTTTAGTGTAAATATAAAACTTTATCGTACATCTAAATTTGGATAAACACAGAATAGTTTTATGGTCAGTAGTTAATTCATCTGTTAAATTTCAGTAGCTTTACTCATTCAAAACTTGTTCTTGTTTCCCATGAGATTAAACAAAATCAAAGAAATACTGTCATAAAACAAAATCAAAGAAATTAAATTGAAGTAAAGTGAACATAAAAAGTCGTTTCTCTGTATAGTTTTAACATTTCATTTTGATCTCAGCAATAATAAGCGGTGTCATAAAAACTGATGATCATACTCATTTGTTTATTTATTGTAACGACTCGCTCCCAGACAATACATAGTTATATTTTATTACCTAAAGACTCTTATCATAAGGAATATACATTATTTATTGGTGCTTAAGTAACTAGAGGTACGGTGCAGATGTAGTTTTTACGCTCTTCAATATTTAAGAGTTATTTGAAATGAAATAACATCTATCTATAATTAATTGGTAATAAATTAAGCTAGAAGGATAATGTTTTTATAAATAGTTTTTTTCTTTAAAAAATGAAGAGAGATGTGATGGCCCAGTGGTGAGAATACGTTCATCTTAACCGATGGTTGCGGGTTCAAACCCAGGCTAGCACCGCTGAATATTCATGTGTATTTTTATAATTAATCTCGAGCTCGGCGGTGAAGGAAAACATCGTGAGGTAACCTGCATGTGTCTAATTTCAAAAAGAAATTTTGCCACATGTGTATTCCACCAACCCGCATTGGAACAGCGTAGTGGAATATGTTCGAAACCTTCTCCTCAAAGGGAGAGGAGGTCATAACCCAGCAGTGGGAAATTTGCAAGCTATCGTTGTTGTTATGAATTTCGTATTGTCCTCATTAATGAAACGACTAAGTATACAATTGTATATTTACAACTCACTCACTCACTTATTTATTTCGTTTACTTTTCATAACGTAAATGTTTGTTTAATAAAGTGACTTTCAGTTATATACCAACATTGGCAGCTGTCAAAACTATAGACTTCTTTTGTGTTTCATACCCAAAGGATAGAAAGATTTCAAGTCGATTACTAAGTCTACATTCGTCTTTCTGTCTGTATATTTAGAACCACGATATCGAGATATTCTTGACTTTCATTGGATCGGAACGTGGAACTATCACCATTATCATGAAGTTATTACGGTTATTGCATTTACGTTTTGCTAAATATGATCAAGACTCCTTACCATCCGTCAACACAGTAACCGTTTTTTTTTGTTTTACGAGGAGGAAAGGCATTTACGCCTCCCGCCAGGCCGGGGGACCAGGACGGGTATGTGTGACTCAACCGGGGCCATAAGGGCCCCGTGCCAGGGCTGAAGGCCCTGTCGTACCCGCTAAAACTATCCTCGGGTTTCCACCATGCCGCCGAGTGGTGAGTCAACGGGATCGCCCAGGGCATGCAACCGCAACCGCACCAGCGGCAGCCGCCGTAAAGCGGCTGAATGACTAACGTGGAAAGCGCGCCTAGTGCGCGCCTTCCTCCTCATCCTCCACGTGCTCATGTGACGAACTCCCTCGAGTCTGCCACTGGAGGCTGGGCGTCAACGAAGCTGACGCCCTGCGGCGGAAAAGATGGTAGGCTCCGCCGCTGACCGCCGGTGTAAAACACCTGGGAGGCTCGAGTAGCGAGCCCTCCCACTCTCTCCTAGCCAACGAGGCCACTCACATGGTCCGCTCTGACGCCGACCAGGAACGTACCAGTAGCAGCCACGCGGCATCCCTCTCGCCAGTCTTAGCCGTGGCCGACGAGTAAGCTCAAGCCGGCCCACGAGGAGGTGACTGACATGCCCAACAAAGTAACCCTGACTAGACATACAATTTTATAATTCGGTCGGTCTAAATATTATTGAAAGCTATGTTGGTCTCATTCCTCGTTCTCAAACGATGTTATCTGACTGTGCAAAATATATTAAACTACCTTGTGTGCGCAGAGAAGACAATCTGACGATCAGTGGGGGATTAACCGCTCCAGCCATCATTGGAACTGAACATTGAATATAACTTTAAAATAAGATAAACGATTTAATATACACGCTTTGTTATAATCTTTACTCATCGTATTATATGTCTATTTTACGTATTTCTCAAGGTATGGTAGTTATGGGATATCTTTCACATATCCGAGGTGACACGATTTTAACGCTATTTTAAACTGTATTATTAAATAATAATTATAGTTCTATTAAAAGTTTAAACAGTACGATTTACAATTAGCTATAATCTGTTTTAGAAATTCGTCATAACTTACTTCCAAGGATAATGTCAGCTAATATGCGTACGCTTAGATCTTTTAAAGTACCCAACGCAAATTTTAATGCATTTATCATCAATAAACAGAGCTATGCAAGAGGAAGGTTTATAAACCTATATATGCATAACATAATATGTTTATTATAGTAGAGAATAGTCAAGAATAGAAGAGAAAAACTTTCTAGACGGAAAACAACAAAAATCTATCTTTTTATGTTTATTTCTGCAATCTAAAAGATGTATAGGCATACACCGTTATTGTGAAGCTGAGATGGTAGCTAGTTTATAAATAAGAAAGGAAATATTTGAAACATATATAAGGTATAATGTACTCCTTACATTTAACTAACTATAAGGTACGCCTAAAAAGGGGCTAAGTTATTCCTTTCACATTTTTAATTAAATACGTTATACGGCAGTATGTATTGGTCACAGTGAATACGTCATAATAACCTTTCAATTTATTAATCACGTGAACCTTTCAGTCTTTGTGATTTGCAATAGTTGCTTTATCCTTAAATATCAGAAATATATGTAGATTACAAAATACTACTCGTACCAGATTGTTATGAACACAGTACTTTTCCTATTCCAACACGCTACTCCAATGCAGGAAGCTGAATTCACAAGATTTTAATTCGTTACTTTATATACGCATTTTATTCATTATATTTTCGAATAAAGAACAGAATAATATGAGAATAATATTACATTCGAAGTTTTTGTTAACTTAATTATTTTAGCCAGTTATTGAATTTTTTTTTTAAGAGTAACTTATGTTAACGACTGTATCGCTATTCTGTAAGTTTATAACCCATTGCAGTGATATGATGTGCGACAAACAATATAATAATTCTATAATTAAAGGGTTACACGTATTTAAATGTGTCACCGTTAAGTGGTTTTCAAGATTTCAAGAGTAAGTACAGTGCGATTGTGTAATTATGAAGTGTTCTTACAGAATCTCACTGCATAAACCATAGATTCAAAGTACTCATAGTCATAACTCTGTGTGAGTTGTAAATGTCAGCTTATCGTTCTGCATTTTTAGATAGGTTGTACACAAACGTAAGTACTCAAACAATTACCAATTAGGTTTTTAATTTTTCGTGGTAGTTACGATACGATTAGCATTCTGATTCTAATTTAATCCCCAATAACAGCAGAAAATACGCAATAACATCTATTATGTTTCAAATTAATTTTGTTGTAATGTATTCTCATTTCTTAGATAACGTTTCATCCGATAAAATTCTTGACCTCCGCTCTCACGAGTCAATAAACACGATGTTTACAATCGTTGTCATTGAAAATAATATTAACATGTACGTATAGTACGACACAACTTAGATTTAGCGTCGGCAATTCAATAAAACCGATTACTGCCGATTACACAACCAATAGAAATAGCTCCCTATCGCGCCATTCGACGCTATTCGTCGCTATAGATTCTCGCGTCATTTCAACCCGAGAAAGCAAGTGCATGTAAATCGACGTGTCAAATTGACGAATATTTAGGTCATGTGATATTACAAGTTATTACGTTTGTGTAAAGATCATTTTCACATAAGAAATAAATATTGATAGTTAGGAATAGCGTAATTTATTCGGATGTGATCGGTTTTACCAATTTTGCCGATGCGACATCTTAGTTGTGTCCTACTATACGTAGGTACTAACTTCACAACTTAAATAAACCTTGCCAACTTGTACACATTTTATATTGAACAAATTTTGTCAGTAATAATTAAGTTGAATATTACTGTGTTACGATTTCATAGGTCTATGTCAGTGTAATAATACGTACAGGGGATTTTGTTCTTGGCTGTACTGAGGGTGTAATTTAAGGGTTCACACTTTATTTATGGTATAGGTTGGCAGACGAGCATTGAGGCCACCTGATAGTAAGTGGTCACCACCACCCATAGACAAGGACGCTGTAAGAAATATTAACTATTCCTTACTTCGTCAATGTGCCACCAACCTTGGGAACTAAGATGTTATGTCCCTTGTGCCTGTAGTTACACTGGCTCACTCACCCTTAAAAGTTGAACACAACAATACCGAGTACTGCTATTTAGCGGTAGGATAGCTGATGAGTGGGTGGTACCTACCCAGACGGGCTTGCACAAAGCCCTACCAGCAAATAAAGTTTTTATAAAGCTAGTATTCATCGCCGAATTTGGACATTCAGGTGATCTAAACGCACGTCTACTAAGAATTAAAAAAAAATGGCAGGTGTATGTTTCGATACTTTTCTAATGTTACATTAAAAATATTAGTAAGTTTGTAGTTGTATTCGTTAAGTTCTGTATATTAACGTACAATGACAAAATGAAATATTATTTTGTAACATAAGTCTCACATAATTATCAATGGTTCTTCGTTGACGCGCTTAGCTACCACCACCATCCACACAGTCAGTATTCTACCTAAACAATCATACTGTTTCAGCTGAAAAAGTATAAAATTAAAGTTTGAGACATTACTTTTATTGTCTTATGGTGGTCAGCCCATTGTAAAAATTAGGTAATTCTTACAGTGGGGGTGACTTTGTTTATTTGTCTTTTAAATAAATAACAAATGCGGTTCTTAGATCTGCATTCCATCGAATCTAATTAGCAATACTTAAGCAAATTAAATAATTACTCCATGTTATGCATGTTATTTTATTTCTAAAAAAGTATGTAAAGGTCATTCATCACGTTTGCTAATAAGACCCTAATTAAACTTCTACGAAAGATCAAACTTCGATAGCAATAAAATTTAAATGTAATCAATAATCGCTTAAATTTTGATGCTAATGTTTATCTATTACGTTTATTTAATATATCGTTTTTTAAAGGCATTCCTCTATTACCGCTTAAATACAAAATTTAATTAAAAAAAAAAAAACTTTTCTATGATGCGGTGTAAGTATCAAATATATATTATACAAAAAAAACTATTTTGAATATTTATATAAACAGAAAAAATAATGATTTTTATTTATTAGTCTCGAAATAACGTGGCTGACTTCGACGCATTCGCGTCCAAACGGAAACCGTACTCTAAAGTCTTAAATTATAAAATACATATTTATCTTTATATACCAAATTGTTTTTTTGAATACTTATAATTTTTTGAAAATCATAATATATTAATAAATTGTTTCTACACTGCTTTAATTTTAATATTTATTAATTTTAACGTTGCCAATTATTTATTTTAAATGCTATTTACACAAATGGTGCTTAACAGTATAAGATTTAAAAGACTACATGAAATAGGTTGTGACAATGATTGTAGATTTTCAGAAAGGATTGGATAAATTTGATTGTACTCTATTGACAGACCTATTTTTACTTAATAAAAACAGCAGCCACCGTATATCGTGATGATCTATATCTATGGAATACATGTTTGGGAACTGTTAGATATGAAAATAGTCACTCTGAAGTACTTTTAAGGTCCAACTCGTTTAATAATAATTTTATTTGATTTGCAAATTTTTGTGTATTTTTTAAACTATATTCTATAGTTCGTATTGAACATCATATAATTATGTAAAATGAACAATTACTCAGATTGTTTAATTACTCGTCTTAAGCATTAAACCTCACTCCACAAATTACCTCACATTTAGATAGTTTTCACATCCATCCTATGTATGTAGCATAGAGTCACGTTCGATATTAGGTTTTAGATTATTTAATACTAATACTGTATGAAGTTGGTATTTGGCAATTTATGATTGTTTTTTTTAATTTCATTGTGTGCTCATGTTTCAATTTTAGATTATTTAGATGGTTTTGTTAATCGAATATATGATAATTCCATCCACTTGATTCACCGTAAAAGATTTATTTTAGTATTATTATTGTTGCAACTTTTTTTTCTTATAACGATCTTTTTTCAAAATTGTTTATAATAGTCTTGACGTAATTTTTTTTACTATTTTAATATCATTGAAATTAACATTAATTTCGTAAATAATAGCATACTTGAATATATTAAAATCAAAATATTTTCATTCAAGTGGGGTTATTTTAAAAGATTTTATATTCTAAAAAATGATGACGTTTTTGATAAGGATTTTTTTATAATGCACAAATGTGCAAAAAATGAATACTGTGAGAACCACATATTGGAGAAAGTTTTAATATATATTTATTATAATATATATTTCACGTTGTTGCATTAAATATAAGACTAACAGTAAGAACCGACAGCAAACTGTAAGTCCTCAAAACAACATGTCCTTGCTATTTAAAAAACGATATTTAACAAGATCTTATATTATATACTGCCTGAAAATAAATAAATAAAACAATAACTGGCTTCACACTTATATATTGCATAGTGCAATTGCATAATTAATTGTATATTGGTTTACCAACATCAATGACGTCATTTAAGTGATTAACAGCATAGCAGTTTAGATCGTAAAAGGTTTTAAAATAAATTAGTTCGATTTATGCATATTTAAGTATATTTTTTACAAAGGCAAACAGACGCATGCCTTTAAATTACTTCATTGTCTAAATATTTACTCGTTAATTTACGTTGCAGTTACTGATTTAATTTACGTTCATATGAAAGGAAAATATTTATAGTGTTTATTTATTTTCGTTATATAGTGTATGTATAGTGTTTATTTAGTGTTTTTATATTTGGTTTCTTTTTATATTGATATAAAAAGAAACCAAATATAAATGTATTTGTTTGTATATAATTTATTATATATGTATTGCAATTAATAAATACAAAATAATATAAGATGTACGTATTTTATTTATGTAGAACAGCGTGGTGGAATGTGTTCAAAACCCTCTCCTTAATGGAAGAGGAGGCCTTTTCTCAGCAGTGGAAAATTTACAGGCAGTTACTTTACTTTAATTTGCTTTTATTTTATATATTTGTATATATTGTATCATATTTTATATACTTTTATTTAATTTATTTGGAAGAATAGACAAGGAAGTCACACACAGTCACACACAAGTTATACTAAGTGAATATATCCTGTAAATGACACTTGAAATTCTATACGTATAATAAATGTTTCGATTTAGAATTAAGGTGCTATTGTTGATTTTCATATAAGTAAATTAATGTTAATATATGTAAATTAAATATTACTTAACGCCAAATGTTAATATTAATAAAATATGTCTGTGTTGTTTAGAAAGATTGTAAGCGCAGGAGTATATTTTTATATCATTTGAAAAATCATAGTCTCCGAATAATCTTATCCAAACAGAGATCACAACCCAAAAACCTTAAATAAAGCACGTTATTCAATATACTTAAATCATCCTATTTTAGACCTTAAGTGTTTACCAGCGCCTACAGAAGTTGGCGCTGTCAGAAACATTAATTACTTAAATCGCTACTGCACCACCTTGAGAAATACAATGTTATGTTATTTGTTTGGTAGAATATCTGATGAGAGGTAGGTGCCAACCTGCCCAGACGGGCTTACAAAGTCATACATATGTGGTATATTTTCCTGTAAATAAATGAAAATGAAATTAATCAACTGAATCCAAGTACACTCATTACATCTAAAGTCAAACTTCATAAAACAAACAAAACAAACTTTCGATTGGAATGCAGTCTGACTTACAACACGAATGTTTAACAAACGATTCCCTGCTGTATTACAAAGTTACACATTTATATGCAAATAAATTTAATAAAAGTTTTTGTTTAACTACATACGAACACGGCGCAAATTTGGTGTAAATTAAATTGTAAATGGTGTAAATTTCCACGATTCTCGTCAATCAAGGCTTACCAAAGCTTATATCACAATGTAAAATTAGAAGTTATTGGATATTATTTAATTGGTATTTTGGAGCTTGGAAGTGTGCAACGTTCATACTTCTATGTCTATGAAACAACACAGACGTGACATGCGTATGTAACGCATTACAAAAAAATAAAGATGTCATGTACTTTAATCATTGCAACTAGCCATAAGTATTATATATACGTATAAGAATAATTCTCAATTACTTTTAATATAATTCAAATATGAACCATAAAAACTGTAAAACCATATAGCCTTATGTTTTTTAAATTTTATGAAATGTTAAATACTTATCTTTAATTAGAGATACGTAGCTGATATTAAAAGTCAATGTGAAGTTACGCAAATAAATTAGTAAACTTAATGTTAAAAACATTTCAGTGTCTGTTGTGCATCTGTGTCGATTAATATAAAAAGGGCTCGTATCGCTTCCCCGACACGCCTCGCACGAGCCTTGCTCTCGTTTCATTAGCCTTCAAATGTTACTGAATATCATAATTAATCTAAACTGAATATTTGCTCTTACGAAGATTTTAGTGTATACTTACGTTTGTACGCTCTTATTTTTCGATTTACTAGTGCGAATTATATATTTTTTTATTTTAGATACCCGTTTTATTGAAAAGACTAATCTATATAAGATTTTTTTCTAGTCTTCTAATCGTATTCTAAGGCGAGTTTCGAGTTTGTCCTCAGAGAATAAGTCTCCTGTTCCTTCAATCATTTTTATAATTTTTATCAAATTGAAGTCCAGATTAAGTATTATTACATTTTCACGAACAACGGAATTAAGGAAATTGTAATATAGATTTAGTCCAAAAATTTATATAGTATTATCCCGCAAATATTCCATTGTATTAGAATAACCGAACTAACGCCTTCCCACTTAAGTAAAAGCTATGAACCTCATTACATCAAGCTGTGTTCGCTCAAATAAAATAAAAGCGTATGAAACGACAACAAATATATTTTTGTATACTAAAACGAGAACGGCTTTGTTATATAAAATACAAAGCAATCCTCTGACGTCACTGATTTGTCATACCATGTATGTCACGTGACTAAGCGCTTAGATCCGAAAGAATGAAACCAGAAGGAAAATATATCCACATTTCTGTTAATATGAACCGTTTTAATTATTAAAAAAGTTAAGTATACTATGTGAAAGATATAATTATTTTGAACCATTGGGATATTGTTGTCACATCTTTTTCTATAAGATAGAAAGGGATATAAAAGGAAAAAAATATTGATAGCCCGTAAACGTCTCATTTCTAAGCACAAGCCTCCCCTCATATAAGGGGATAGATAGGATAGTGGCTTTTTCTGCCATGATACTTCACGGGGCGCCAGTGACTACATATGTAGCGAAATGTCAGTACACGTGCGAATTGCAATCACAAGTATCTGCGATTTTCCTTTAAAATCAAAATGTTCGTTTTTTTGGTCGTTTTTGGAACATTTTGTGTCTCGAAAGTAAAGTCTTCAATTTATTTCTTTAGCTTGTCTCTTGTTTTGTAGCTATCTACATTCCTTACGAATTATTGTAATTGTAATATAACAATCTTCTTTTTCTTATTTCATCTCCATATTACGTTTATTATTATCATTTCAGCCTTTCCACTATTTAATGGAAATTTCAAACTTTCTTTTCAATAATCCCAATTTGTTTGTCAATTCTCGATTGTCGTTTTTGTTTCGTAAAACTGTGTAAAAGATAAATTAATCGACTTCACAAAGGAACTTCACAATTGTTTTGTAAATACTTTTTAATATTTATAGAATAGCTTATGTCCTGAAATCCAGGACGGTCGGCAACCCTATCAGTGGTATACTAAGAAATACTTCTCAACCTTTTCCAATACAGCGTGCAACTGTATACTTTAGTTTTTACTTTCGTCGACCCCATATTGACGTTATCATTACCAGAACGAAGCTTAAATACATTTTTGATTATACTGTTAGAAATACTTCTTTATGCTAATACATTTATATTATAATTATAATTTTGACGACCTCCATGGTCGAGTGGTGTGTACACCGGTTTTCATGAGTACGCCACTCTGAGGTCCCGGGTTCGATTCCCGGCCAAGTCAATGTAGATCACCATTAGTTTTCTATGTTGTCTTGGGTCTGGGTGTATGTGGTACCGTCGTTACTTCTGATTTCTATAACACAAGTGCTTCAGCTACTTACATTGGGATCAGAGTAATGTATGTGACGTTGTCTCATATTTATTATTTATTTATTTCTATTTAATAAACTCATATTTTCTTAGTGTATCCGTTTTCATAAAAGTGTAATTGATTTTAGAATGGCTGTATAAAATAATACATGATGTTTTCCCGTGAAAACGGATTATGAAAAAAACAAGAGAGAGTCGCATTGGAACGACATTTAAAAATTATTGGAAAATTCGATTTTTAAACTCGGGGCAATAATATAAAAATAAAACCAACAATAAATAAATACAATACTTTCTACTGGCGTATTTAATAATATTAATGCTATTTAACGAACATACGACAATGCTCAAATTAGTTGTGTGACATTGATTAAGCTACATTTATTACTAAAGTTTTCTTTGTATAAAATTGATCTGATATTGTTAATAAAATTAATAAGAATGACGAGAAGAAATCCGATAAAAAAAACAACAGCCCAAAGGATTTTTGACGTATCTTTCTGTCAATAAAAGATCAGTGAAGTACGTAAAGCTTTTGGTCTCCTGCCTGAACTGCCTCCAAACGTGGCGGAGTGCTAACCCACCGGATTTGGGGGGCGGATGTTTATTAATAAAGGTTACAATGTTTCGACATAATCTTTTGCTCTACAAATAATATATTTTGTAACCTTGAAAAAATTATACGCTAATCATATGAAATAACGGATTTAACCAGATGACTGCGAAATATATGAGTTCGGTACTAATCAGACGGGCTTGGACAATACACTACGACTAAATAAAATTCTAAGTAGAAATGTAGGTATTAGCTAGTAATAACATTACATTTAATTGATTATAAATTAATATCAGTGTAAAACTTTAGTTTTTTATGGATATCTCTTTTTACTTTAATTGATACCTATGTGTGTGTTTAATTTTTGTTTATATTTCACCTCGTGCCCGGCGGTGAAGGAAAACATAGAGAGGAAAACTGCTTATGTCTAATTTCAACAAAATTCTGCCACATGTGCATTCCACCAACCCGCGTTGGAACAGCGTCGTGGAATATGTTCCAAAACCTCTCCTAATGAAAGAGGAGGCCTAAGCCTAGCAGCGGGTAATTTACAGGCTGCTACTTACTACTAGGCATCAAATCGTCATCATACATGATGATATTTGAAATGTAAGCCTAGTCGGTCACGTTCGCACACCTCTTTTTCCAATATTCCATCAATTATGACACTTTTCGAATGTCACGAGATGTTCTACGTCATACTGACATTGCCAGCATGTCTTAGTAAACTTTTCTATTCTTCGATATATATATATATACATATATGAATATATACAGTTTTTCATTTTCTATGCGTTCCTCCATTTATTTTATAATCTTTATTCGCCCGACACCACACGAGGCGAATGAAATATTACACAATCATAAAGCGATGTATCCGCCCTCACTTTCTAATATTTTCTATCAGCGCGGCCTCCATTTTCACGCTATTATATAAACGTATTGTAATTTCTCTCAAAATAACCGAGTTTAAACTGTTATGTATTATTATTTTTTAAGCATTTTTACAGTCATAAAGAAACTTTATTTACTGCATTGACATTACATACAATGACATCATATATATCTCAACTTGAATATATCAACACAACAGTTCAACAGTTATACAAAATATCAATTCAATCGAATCAACGATGCGTAAATGCATTGAATTTTATGAGTAAATAGTATGTTATATATAACCTAACACATTTTATAAACGTATTATGTTTTTTAGAGATTGTTTAAATTGTAATTCGCATAATGTTACCGAAATATGTTCCAGCAATTTATATTATGCTAGCTTAGCATCTTGCCGGTTCTACTCGAAACAAGATACATTTCGAACAGCTTTAAATCTCGTAAAATAATAATCTAAAAATGCTTGTTAGTAAGCTCTATTTGAATAAAGTATATATAATGATCGTTTTGTATTCTCGTGGTGTGTCAAACGGGTTGCTTCTCAAAGCCTTCACGGTCGCAATCAAGTGTTAAATAAATACCGACATAGGAGAGAATAATGCTAAAAAATATATAAGCTGCCTTCTTTAATTATCTAATAGACTACTATTGATATAAATATGTGTTTATTTAATTGTGAGGAAACTTAACTGTGATTTGTCCGATCTTTCATTTTCTAATGATATTTAAGTTTATGAACGGATACTTTGAATAAATCAGGTTCGAACGCCGGTAGTTTTTATTTGTTACTTTAATTAGAAATAATGCCACGTGCTATGCTTGTATTATAAAGTATGAATGAATTAAATCTTATGGGAAAATCGTTATAAATTTATCGATAAATATTTTAAAAGTAAATCTTCCTAGAATGTAAAATGCATCATGTATATGACACAATGTTGTCAATATAATTTAAAACGTCGATCAAACGGCATTGTTAGGTTAGTAAATAAAATGAAAATTAGTATTTTCGATTCTAAAATAAAACCTAAATTCTTACGTGTTACATAAATAATAACAACCAAATCCTCATTCGTACCAAAATATATAAAATAACAAAAAAAATATGTTTTCCAATAGGTATTAAGATATCGACAGCACAATTCATTACGTATATAATATATAACGTGAATATAATAACTGTTGCCGCAAACTGCTGCCATTTGAATCAAATAACGTTATACCATCTCTAAATGGACGCGGCTGCCCATAAACATCGTTGAATATCGTTAAAAACGAAGGCTCGCCTTGATATTCTGCCAAGGAGTTTATTTTTGTAGCGAAAGTGCGCCCGCGCAGGGAAAAGAGCCGCTAGCCGAGCGCCGGCGGACATTCACGAAGACGCCCGACCGACACAAGAGTCAAGGAACGGTCATCAATCAACGCGTTCTTATGAATTTCAAATACTTCGCTATTAAATTTAACAATTCAATTTGTCCATAACTATACATTAGATAAATTATAAGTTGTAGTATGTGTAAGGCTATGCATCCTATTCCGTTTGATACACGATGATATAATAACGTATGAACGTATTCAGACGCACGTAGTGTCTATTTACAACGAGCAAAGCTAACCCCTCGACAGACGCGTGTTTTTTTCTTTATTATTATTAACTTGGCGCGCCGCGTCTCGCTCGATCACCTACATACATAAACTGAGATGGATTGATACGAAAATGACTCTTAAACGTTTCGTTATAGAGGCTATTACACTTTAAATTGTTTATAATTATCCGTTGTCGCCTATAGTACCTGATGTGCTGAGTTATGAGCCATCACAAAATTATGTTCGTAGTACTAGATGGCGTTCGTTACTTCGTCGGTGGATGTAAATTTTAATATACATCAGAGTGTTAGAGAAACACTTTAATAAAACTTAACGGTGACTAAGGCGGAGAGAAGTTTAACTAATATGTTATTATCATTGTATATAAATTCAGTTAAATGAAATATATTGTTTGGTATTTAGAATATTGGACTAGGTCCATGCCCTCATGGACTATCTCTGTGTCAAACATTACTATCTCTTTATTGGTTTAGTCGCGATGAGCAAACAAAACAGAATTAGATTTTTGTATTTAATATATTAGTTTGATTGGGCCGATTAGCTATGTTCCGACATAGAATATTGCTTTAAATAGTTTATTAGCATTTTCAGTTTCAATTGTACTAGACAAGATAGCTAAGCATTCGTTATGACGTATATACGACATTACTGTCCTAGTAGGTATTAATAAGTTTATTATAAGGTAATACAAATTAATTTCATGAGAAGCTGCGTGTGTCTCTCATAGCTTATAAAATAACAATGATGTTCTATGTGTAATAAATCCATCATAATCGTTTTAGTAGTGTTCTTATATTTAATTTATTAAATAAATTATTTGTTAGATATCAAAAACTATGGCCATTGTTTATTCAGTTTCAGGTGTCAAATGCTCTATAATGACATTTCTATGCTTAGCTTTTTCTTTCGAAAATAGGTTATGTATAGGAAAAAGGTCAAAACACGATAGGGGGTGCAAAACTCCGGTATTTAAAGGTTATGAATATACTAAAATAACTACATTATATTACAATAAACACATTTAATAGTTCACATTTATTTATAAAAATCAGAGTCAAAATTTTCTTCTTAAATTAATGATTGTTTGAAGAATTCCCCTTGAGTATTTCTTCTAAATATAGAAACAAATAAAATTCACAAAGGGCTAAATTTTGAGTACAGGGGTGGGTGGACGAGTTCGAATCTATATTTGTAACTACCTTACCAATTGAATACTTTAATACGTATCCTTATCTTTTTCCTTGTTTACTTCTTTCAGCTAATATGGAAGGGAAGTCGTTAGCAAATGACGTCGTCAATTTAAAATATTGTATGTACATATAATGAGCTCTCAATTACAAAGGCACCAAGTAAAGAGTACTCACAATTATTCTCCATTCTGTCAAATCAAATTACACTTTGTTCAAGAAGGCTTTTGCAAGCCTCAATTTACATTCATCGTCCCTTTACAGAGTTCTATTGACTACCTACGTAAAGCTAACAGCGCTAACTTTATTTACATTTTTTTCGGATACCTCAAGTTACCTGGAAGATATCGCTTATATATTGGTAAGTTCGTATCTTGTGCATCTTTCTTAAATGTGAATTATGTTTGTGTTTATTGGTGCACAATAAAAACAGTATTTTCATTTTATTCTTCATTTCAATTTCATCGATTAATTTCAAGTATCAAGAAAATCAGTCATGAATAAACAATTTTAAGTCAATTAAATACAAATAAGTTTATATAATATATCCTGTCCGCAAATAATCAACTATTATATAGAATAACAATATTCCGCGGGCAGATGAGAGATCGAAGATACAATGCTAAGTAGTTCTGACCTGATTACCTTTTTCGGTCTTGGGTAGTTTTTGTTTTCACGTTATTTTATTAGAAAGCCAAGTCAAGAAATAATAAACTTATTATGCATAAGTTATTATTTATTTAATGAGGTCCGCAATTTAAATAACACCTTAAAGGGTTGAAGACAGAAAGGAGTGCGATTGTTAAGTAAGACAAATCTTTACCGTACGTAGCTTACACAAAACGTCCTCACCTGTTAAATACAATAAGAGTAATGTTTTATTTACTATATTATTTACTTTAAAACTATTTATTATTCTTATTTATAAAAACGATTAAACACCCTATTTGTCAATATTAAAACAGTAATTATTAGACCAAATTTAAAAATGTGAAACGGAAAACGATATAATTTCACGAAAATTCCTTAAAAGCAAAAAAGTCTTTATGAAATATGTCCTGCAGATTATTTCAAAAACATAACCATTTACTTAGCTCTCGAAAAACTGTGTAAAAACTAGGAATTTATTTCAAAGAATTCGAAATAAAATGAACACAAAAAACGCTCGTGAAAATTCATATTCGGACATATAGAATTCGGACTGAAGGTCGCTTTTTAAAACTCCCACGAAATCAATTAAAAACAAAATTTAATGTTTATATATATGTATATGTATATATTATAATCATGATAAATGAAACGTATCTCTTGCTGTTCCGGTTCCGACTTATTTTTTAACGCGATCCGTACTACTTTATATAATCCTAAGTCAATTTTGTTATTTACTAGCTGTGCCTCCGATTGTGAATGTCTTATTTATAACTTAGCTATTGAGCTGTTTCTGTTTCTAAATTTTATTTTAAATTTGTATTAAGTAAGTCAGTTAAGTAAGTAAGTAAGGTTTTTTCATTGGTTGTTATTTTTAGTTATTTTTTTGTACGTTTTAAAGAGCGACCTTTAATACGAGTTTGTTCATATTCGAATACGAATTTCCAACAGCTTCCTTTTGGTCATTTTATTTCGATTGATTTGAAATCATTTTCTTCTTTTTATACATTTTTAGAAAGCTAAGAAAACGGTTATGTTTTTAAAATAATCTGTCAAAAAATAATTGAAATATAATTATTGGTTAAATTTTGACAAATAGCGAGTGTTTAACCGTTTTTTATAAAACAAAAAAAAATAGATTTTAATTGATACGTTTTTTTAAATTAAATTTTTGAAGTTGCATTTTTGACAAATTTAAAAAAAAGCTAAAAAAATGTAATAACTCAAAAATGGTTTACTTTTTCACTATGGGGGTTGAAATTGAATTTACTGGAATATGACGATTCAAAAGTGCTTTTATGAGCCCTACCTGAATTAAGAACATTTTGATTTGATTTTATAAGGATATATGATGAATGAAAAGTTACTAGACGTGCTTGACAAAGTTGTCAGGTATGATATAAACTGCAATAGTTTATATCATACGCAACTGTAACTAAAATGTATTGAATTTGTTTTGCTTATTATAATTTAGGTGAGGTTAGTGCGCTTATAATTTAATTCAAGCGTTATATTAAAAACTATATGCGGCGTTCATTATCTCCGATAGTTTACGATTTGTATAGATTTATTATAAACTATCGGTTCATATAATTATTCGGTAACGATACACAAAAATCATATTTTAAGATAACATTAACAAACAGAGTCTTAATTAAATGAACAACAAACTCAACTCAAACTCAAATAACTTTATTCAATATTAAAGTATTACACTTTCTTATTGATGGTCAATTGAAACAGTACCACCGGTTCGGAAAAGAAAATATCCTGACCTGAGAAGAACCGTCGAAAGAAAATCAGCGGTTTTTTTTGTCTCATATATTATATAATCATATTAATATGAAATAAAAAAAGCCAGAAAGCGATCGTTTCATTCCCAATGTGTGCTATCGATCATAAACTCATTAATTGTATAATAACCTTATCACAACATATCAATCTGTAAAATGCATGTGTATGATTAATATATACTTACACGCATGTAATATATATTCTTACCACGATGAAATGGAACGACATGCCAACTATATTGTCTTAACTATATTCTCATCAAAGCTAATAAAAAAAACATCTTATTGAGGAAACAATTTTTCAGAAATTTCGCTAACAAATATTTATGAAACTTTCTGATAGAGACAATGTATAAACATTGGTACAAGGAAACGGAAAGTTTGTGTGTTTTGAAGGCGAAATTGCCCAGGATTGTGTCGCCATCCTCGGACAAGAAAAAAGTAACCTAAGTTACAAGTTTAAGTACATTTATACCATTGCAATAACAAATATTTGTTTAAGTTGAAATCTCTCTTTAAAGAGTATAATCTTGTTTTGTCTTGAAAATAATATGCGTTACATGACTGAGTAACTATAAACAACAATATAAAAAAATGACTGTAAATATGTTTTTTTTAATTTATATTTTATATAATTTATTATTGTTACTGTGTTGAAAATTTTCTGCACAATATGGTTCAGTTTTTCTTGTCCTTGGTACACGCAGCAAATAAACATCATACAAAAGCCTCCTCGCCCTTTTCAGGATAAGGGTGGCTGCTCAGTTATGAGTTGATTCACGTGACAGATTCTCATCCACCACGCGCAAAACCTTATGATGTTCTCCTTCACCGAGCACGAGATTATAAATACTCATATAAACCTGATGTAATATTATTTTTGCTAAAAGCTGAGGCCAAGTGGTTAGAAAGCGTGCATCTTAACCGATGATTTCTGGTTCAAATCCAGGCAATCACCTCTATAAATATGTGCTAAATTTGTGTTTATAATTCATCTCGTGCTCGGCGGTGAAGGAAAACATCGTGAGGAAACCTGCATGTGTCAAATTTCATCGAAATTCTGCCACATGTGCATTCCACCAACCCGCATTGGAACAGCGTGGTGGAATATGTTCCAAACGCTCTCCTTATTGGGAGAGGTGGCCGTAGTCCAGCTGTGGGAAAATTACAGTTTTTTTACTTTTTCTGTTACGTTATTCTTTTTGCTTATACAGAAAAGTTATCGTACTTCATTAATCAACCCCAAATGATTTCAAATACCATCTACTTCTACTAGCTTTCTGAAGATTAAATTGTACGTATGTATGAAAAAATATTAATGATTTCATTAGAAAATGTGATACTCATAGCATTAGTACAAGGAACAAACACAAACTTGTTACTCCTGTTACTCGACTTCATAGAGTCAGTAACTCGTAAGTCGGGCAAAGTATACGGTTTTACAACAGGATCCCAGAAAGCGTACAAAATGCCTCTGTTGCCAAATTTAAAAAAATATTAAGGAACGCTTGTGGGCAAAAGGTTATACAATTAATGAGTTTATGATCGATAGCACACCTTGGGAATGAAACGATCGCCTCTTGGCTATTTCATTTCATATTAAATTGTTTATATAATATATGAGACAAACAAAAAAATAAATAAACCCGCTGTGTTTCATTCGCCGGTTCTTCTCAGGTCAGGGTATTTTCTTTTCCGAACCGGTGGTAGTGTTTCAATTGACCATCAATAAGAAAGTGTAATGCTTCTATATTGAATAAAGTTATTTGAGTTCGAGTTTACGACCAAATAAATATATATTTACTCAAGATACATATGCATAACTCAAGATTTTTTTAAATTATGTAATTAATATTTAAATATTCTTATTAATTACAATAATGTCTAAGCGTCATAAACGAACGAATTAACATGTCGACACGTATTTGAATATTCATTCTTGATCGAGTTTATCAAAATTAAAATTTGCTTTTGAATGCATTTTTAGCATATTCCTTTAAATATATCAATTGAAACAGTCTACAACTTCAATGTTAATTTATGTAAATTGTGTATCAACATTCGACTAATACATTTATTTTATATTAACGTCGTAATTACAACAATAAATATAAAAAAAATGTTACTTGAATGCCAATATGGAACACATTTTGCAATGTTAATAATATATTTGAACAATACTTTGAATAAATGTAAAAGAAAATGTAAAAACTAAACAAATATTAAGATTAGATATAGATAGATGGATGCAATTATGTTCTATAATATCTTCAACTTCAATTAAATTGATAAGTTGTAATCGCGGGGTTGAATTATGCTCGTTTCAAACGAAATACCTTAGTTTAAGAATTAGTTACTAAACTAGGAGAGCTTTGCAATCAGTAATTATATCATTCTATGTTAAACTGTTTCAAACTTAATTATTAAGAAAATAAATTGTTTTATGTACAAAAAAGGTACATAAAACTTGCTTAGTCAAAGCTCATTATATAGTCGTAACGAAAAAGTTTTTATTGAGAGTCCCAATAACATGTAAAATAGACTTGGAATTTAATTACAGTCAAGGTAAGAAAACCTTCGCCAGTTTTCAATTTAATTCCTTTATCAAGTCTTAAGCTCTTAGTACATTTTGAATCTAAACATCAAATCATTGCGACGCAATATGTCATTCTCGATCGGTAAAGCAGATTATTGCTCACACTGAGCACACGAAATCTTAAAGTGACGAACCTTTTCTTATTACCCCGACTATACTTTAATTGGTCGAAAAGAGTGAAATACATCGGTGCATCTCATTATTCATTATTCATCATCATCGAACTCATCGTTAAAATCCTCAAATTAATGACATTTTCATATGTACTAGTCTTCTTTGATATGTGGTTTTTTCATATTCCTGCCACATTATGAAAGATAAATATTTATCTTACGACGTGAATGAAGTGTAATTTCATGCGATTTGATATAGACTCGCTAGGTTAGACCGGCGAAATGAACTATTTGTAGCACACAAGCGGCTAGTTAGTCGGCACTCCCTGACTTGATGGATCAATATTTATTTAGCTTACATTACTGCGTTATGTTAAATCATAAACTTTATGTATTAGAACAACTCAGAACATGATTATAGCTTGTTTTAGGTTTAAGAATTTATTCACTTACATGAGAACAGTATGATAAATGTAACAATAACAAAAATATATTCGCCTTATAGATACTTAGTTAACGGGATAGAATATAGTAAAATAGCTGTGTTTATTTTAATCGCTAATTAAATCTTGCAACTTAAGATACTCTAAACATAATAAGGCCTTTTTAATTTTAATACTTAAACGGAAACCTTTTTGATGCTTCTGAGACGATGATACTTACCAACCATACGAAGTCGGTTTATACGAAATATTTATGTCGTTAATGCTAAAAAATCAGCATTTTGGTTTCACCTTAGACAATGTAACAAAAGCTGATGATACCACAGTTTGAGAGACTTCGACGCTCCCGTGAAATTATCATTTGTCATCCCTAGCTACCTGCGAGGGATCATGAGTGAGTTACAATAGCACCGCAACACGTAAGTAGCATGTAAGATACACAGCTAACTGTTAGACTAATACATTTTTAATTTTTTAAAGAATCTTGAATAATCGTTGAAACCCAAGATCCCAGTGCCCCCAGATCTACGTCATTTTAGCAAAGCTGAAACGTCTGACGCAATTGAAGGCCCACGGAAATGGTCTGGCAATAATAAATATGAAGTTTTCATTATATTTTCAAAATCATATTTAAATATCAGCGTTGCTACTTTAACGTAGTTGATTAAGGTTTTTGTACGCTTTCAAACTAGTAAGTACGCATACAGTAGACTAGGAATCTTCGAAATTTCAGCTTTGCTAAAATGACGTAGGTCTGGTTGCACCGGGATCTTACTCTATTGGTAATGCTACATCCATATAAACAATAGTCATTCATTCAGATATGAGATAAGTTACTCAAGAGATCGTAAATAGTATTTGAGCTCGAGACTCAATCCTTATTTAAACGCCAAGTCAAGACAAACTTGTACCACCGAGTTTCGGCCTCCACAAAAGGCAATTCATATTGCCTCAGGCAAGATGTTCGCTTCTATAATAAAATCTCGCAGACACTTTTAGCCTTGCCAATTAATGATAATAATGTTTATTTCTCTTCACAAAAACAGACCTTACCTTTAGACCTTGAATTTAATGTACATAAGAAATTTATAAATAATTACTGGTAACGGAAAATTAATAAGTTATTTATTTTTAAATGATATCATATAGTGAAAGTATTTTAAGATTATTTCGATTTGATTTGTGACCTGTAACGCGAACTATTGAATTAATCAACCATTTCCATATAACTAGGGTCAATAATAAACTATTTATAATATCTATAATTTCCACCTTTATATAAATACGTTATGTAATGTTAGATTACGGCTTCATCCTTATACATTTTTATGGAAGACAATAATGAAATATTTTCCTAATAATTGTGCCTGTACATCGATTCCCTTTTAATTCGGAAAGGATAAAACGTATAGGACTTTATCCATTGAACAAATGATATGGGATGGTAACCGGACTGCTTAAAGGAAGATAAAAACGCTCATAATAAAAAGGACTCATGTTAGTGAGCTCTTAAATATTTTAATCATACATATGTTTGGTTATATTACCATACAATGACATTACCTACAAGTAACCACATATACCACCAAACAAAAATATTTTGTATTATAGAGTTCCGGTTTAAAGGTCAGTGAGCCAAGTAACAACAAGCACAAGGGATGTTTAATGATCTTTGCAGTGTCACAATATCTATGGGTGTTGGTAACTTGCCCAAACGCCACTCTATTACATAATAGATACATAAAGATAAATAATATCATGAAACTCTAGATTGTTACACATCTCGTATGAGTACGAATAATGTCTATCTGTATCGAATAGTAATCTCACGTGCGGTTAAAGAATGTTAATCAGTGTACGCCATATGCGTCCCTTGTAAAATGACAAGCATTTAAATGTATATTATATTGTGCTTTGTAGGACTAGCAGTGAGACAATTGCTGCTGGAACACAGCGTTGAAATGAAGGCAATATCATGATAACTATGAAATTTTTTATCACGATTAGGAAGGCAACACTTTCGCATTTATAACAATAAGGATTGCAAAATCTCTACATATATCATATTATCTCTGTATTATAGTTTGTAGATAATAAAAAAGCGTGGAATTAATATCTGTTGACTTCCACGCATGATATATTAATTTAAATAATTGTATTAACTGACATGACTTTGTATTTTTTAAATGTTGAAAAACAGTAACTATTGATTTTCTTTCCGGTTTTTCTCGAACCTACTTTCCGAGCCGGTGGTAGCTTCACTTAATTGTTAATTGTCGATTGAAAAGTAATTGTAAAAGCCCACTTGAATAAAGTTTATTTTGATTTGATTAATATGAAATGTTAAACCAATATTTGTATATATTTAACTGTACCTACAGTTGAACAAGCTAGTTTTACCAGATTTAAGCAATTCCTTGACGTTGACGGCTTCTAATGAATAAGCATTTAGATAATGTACTTCGATGTTTTAGCAAAAAATCAATAATAATACATTATCTAATTCCTATTCATTCATACTATTAATTGCAAGTATCTCTAATTATTGGTTATCCAATAGCCAATTTAGTCCATAGATCCATAGTCCATTTAACAGCCTATGGATTGGTTTTGTTTTATTTAATATAGTTACGACCATTCTGTAAAGTAATTTCTTGTATTCCGATTTGTAGCAAGTCATTGAATACATTAAATATACAAGGTACATCTCAATTTCATTTTAATTAAGGTGACAAAAGGGCTAAATAGAATAATATATTTCTAACAGAACAAACGTCTATTAATGGTGGAAGCCGCTTACCATCGGGATCATTCGTATTTCTTTACTCTCTAGTATCTAATATCGACAGTATATAGTCGGTTTTGATATGTCCATTTATTTTTTTATTAGCATTTAACCTGCTTCTAATTATATTATCTTATCTGTGGTCAGATACGGATAAGACGGTGTGACCATTTGTTATAAAAATATTTACCCAGCATTAGGTATATGATAAAATCTAGAATTCGATTTTTGAAATGCAATTTTTTTTTATTATAATAAAACTTATTTGAAATATTCGTATCGGAATTTGTAGGTAATTAAATTGTAAGGATATATATATAAAACTCAATATAAGCCCTCAATAAATCGTTTCCAAGACAATGCACGTACTTACGAACTCAAGCCTAATTACGTGGTTATAAATTACCATAACATTTTAACATAAAAATGAACTCGTTACAAGCGTATAGGAGTCGGCAGGGTCGTTGTTACCTTTTATTTACGACTTCAAACCTCAGTCGTTTAAACTTCGCATATCAATCATTTTCGAAATTATACTCCTGTAATAATTAATGAATTCGAGAAAATGAAGTTCAAAGAAATGCCGAATAAGTTGAAATAAAGTAAAGTAACTGTAAATTAGTTGCTCCAATGCTAAACTAAACTATAGAGTTGGTGGGATTATTCTATACAGGTTTACAATAATGTCCGACACATAAAGGTCTCCTCACGATGCTTACCTCGTTCACTAGACGAACTTCTTTACATAGTATATAACAAAGTCGCTTTTTCTGTCCCTATATCCCTATATCTTTAAAACTTCGCAACAGATTTTGATGCGGTTTTTTTAATAGATAGTGTGATTCAAGGGGAATGTTTTTGTATATAATACATGAACAATATAGTAAAGAAACACTGATAATTTTAGAAATTTGCAATTCGATGTCGTAAATAAACAAATTCTGTCGTATATTTAGGATAAGTATTGCACCCGTGCGAAGCCGGGGCGGTCGCTAGTTAAATATAAACATGTGAAAATGTACTGCTTATATCCGGGTTTTAACGCGTAAAGTTTATACAAAGGTACCTCCTCAAACCCCCTGCATGTGTCTAATTTCAATGAAATCCCCATAATAGTAACGTGATGGAATAAACTCCAAATCTTCTCCTCAAGGAGAGGAGACCTTAACCCACCATTGGCACATGTACAGGCCTACTGTTACCTATTTCTTAAGGGATGTATAGTAAAAAATAAACCTTTGTTTTCAGTAGTTATTGTGTTGAGTAGGATCTTGTAGTTAATATTGATTGATTTTCATATAAGATAAACATAAAGAAAAACTTGTTTAGCCAAGATTTCGGATTTATTTCAAAGTTACGTAACTCTTAAAACATAAATTAAATATATTTCAATTTACTTTCAAGCAGTATTAAACCACTACTTTATCAGTTTTCAGTAAATATAAATTGCAAATTGACTCTAGAATCATGTTATATTCTTCCTTAACGATTTACAACGAAAATGCTGGAGGTCAGCTCCAGAACCGAATCCTTTGCGTATAATCTGAGGCGTACTTTGTTACCCTCCTAACTCCTAAACTCCGAATATATTCGTCTGAAAAACATATAACTTTACCTGATTTCGTAAAGCTTCTTATCAGCATCATTGAGAGTCGTTATTACATTAAATAATGATAATATTTTCCATGGATTAATATCTAAGTTGATACTACTCTCTCATCAGATATTTTACGGACAAACAGCAATATCTGATTATTATGTTCCGGTTTGAAGGCTAAGTATAACCAGTGTAACTACAGGCACGAAGGACATAACATATTGGCTTCCAAGGTTGGCTGAGCATTGGTGATGCTATAAACTATTGACGTTTCTTCCAGCTCCAATGTCTACAGACGTTGGCGATCACTTACCATCAAATGGTCCAAAAACCTATACTAAATAAATTACATAATAAGGTAATTCCTTATACAATTCGTCCAATGTTTGCCGTAAACGTAAATCCTTCAGTCGATATCTCGTTAGCGGAACTGGGCTATGGGGTCGAGTGACGTCACTGTCGGTATTGTTCTCCTTTGTGAACTTGATTACTATGTGATAAAAAAACTGCTATTGTTTTTAGATACAACGCTCCGATTTTTGCCTAGTCTATTTTTTTGGTAGAGTGCCCTAAATGTAGAATGATGTTGATTGAAATAGTGTTGAGGCTCATATTTTAAATAGTGAGACGGATTACGATATGAACTACTTTAATTTTTTGTTTTTAGTATTGACAAAGACCATTAGATCATAAGTAATTGTGTTAATATATTTTAATTTAATTGACTCGCTCTAACTCTACAGGAATAATTGCTACGTAGGTGGTAACTCAGTTGCTAATCATGTGTTAATACTTTTTCGTTGGATTTTACAAGGTATTAGGCGTAGAGTGAACTTATTGCTTTTGAATTTGTATTTCGAATTTGTGGTATTTTATTTGTTATTATATTATCCAGACAATAAGGAAGATGTTATTTTTGCTAAATTTAGTGTCATTGGTAATGTACGAAACTGAATTTGTGCTTTTAAATGTTTCAGCAAACTCAGCGATAAGTTGAATGTTAGTATTCGCTGTTTGCTAGTTACTAATTAAATCCTTAAATCTGGTTATGATTTGGAAGCGCTTGTGCTTTCGTGTCCGTTCGGTATCGAATATTTTAATATTTAAATAGATAAAAGAAATTATTTTGCATAGTTGCATACTTAAAAGTAAGTTACAATAAAGACACACAACTCCTAGAATACCTTCAAATATTGGAGGTTTGTCAAACATTTACATTAAAGATTTAGATTTATATCAGACCCAAAACTATTTATATTACATGACTTACATTGAAATTATACCATATGGACATTAATTAAATGTCAAATTTGTCACACACACTCAAAACACAGCTTAGAATGTGATCGGTCATGGAAGGCAAGATGTGATATGAAACTTTGTCTTATAATAATTATAACAATAAAGGATACACGCTACAATGGAAGTCGTTTTTAAAGGAATTGATACGATATTATTTCCGAATAGCACAGCTGACGTTTCAAAATTATACTTTTCTCATTATACTTTATTCATAAGAATTAATAACATTAAGCATTTCCCCGTTGAATCGCAATTCCGATCCTCTGGGCAAAAAACGAACCAGCCCTCCTGTCACCAGTGGAGGCAATGAGGCGAGGTGTTATACTTTTGATGAAGCTTTTTGCACCACTACTCCAAGGGCCAAGCGTTTCGACAGCAAATGGAACAAAAAAGTAATTTGATATAATTCACAAATATTTAGTTTTTTTTTTTTTTCAATAGTATTCTTGGAAAATATTTATTTAAATTACATGTTGTAAGGGGCCGTAATGATCTTAATTACATGGACAATGTATTTAAGATACTTCATTAACTTAGGATGAATGCTGTATTGTTTATAAAAGTTTTCAAAAATAATGTAAAAAGTAGCGAAAGCGTTGTTTAACATGACATTTATTGAATATCAAATTGACATAATTCGTTAACAAAGTTCCTAATTGAAATGTAACAAAGAGCTATCAAGTTCCAGTAATAGGATCTACGTTGTGCTGGATGTCGACCGTCGTTATCATCGTTCGTGACGTCACGAGGCTCACGTGACGTAGACATATTTTGTTACATTTTTGCCATCCATATAATGTATGTACACGTCAATTATAAAATATGTTTAAAATATTTAAGTTCTAAATGATTTTGCCAACACTCCTTGACTTAGACAAATAAATTAACCATAACATTTTGTATAGTGCTCAAATGTTAATAAATATAAGCAATCTAATAAGAAGAACGCACTTAAATTATTATTTGATAAAATTATATAAGTGACCGATTATTTGAAAGACCTTATTATTCTAATTAGGAATAATTTGTGAAAGATTTCATAGCATACTTTTACAGCCAATAACTACTTCAATTGTGCAAATCAATCAGGCGAGCTACCTTAACGCTGCCAACATACCTATTATTAAATATATTTGATGAAAACAATTAAACTGCATTTATCACTTTTATTGTTATAGTATTGAAGGAATTATTTTCAATAAATTGGATTTAAAACGGTGATAAATAGATTAGTAATTAAGTTAACAGAAAAAAGAACTATATAATATTAATTTTCAAACTCTATACACATAATAAAATTGGAATGTCAATATTATATATATTCATGTTTGTAATATTAAAATAGACATGCATTTTATTCAATGCATTTGTATGTATTCACGGTACACATACCAAAATCACATTTTTACAATTTATATCTGTCTGTCTGTTTCTTCCGGCTAATTTCTGGAACGGCTGAACCTATTTTGACGGGACTTTCGCTGGCAGATAAGTGATATAATAAGGAGTAACTTAGGCTGCAAACATTTTTTTTTGTTAAATTCAACTCGTACAAGGTCGCGAGCACAGCTTTTCTCCTAAAAAATTGTTAATCATCGTAAGACATCGACGAAATATTTTATTATGAATATAAAAATATAAGTATTTATAATATACATAAGTAAATAATATATTGTTTATTTTTAAATGATGTTAAATATTTAGAAAATTATTTAAATCCTTTGTGTATGTAGAAATTATTATAATAGAATAATCGGATTGATGTACTCAAACAAGATAAGAAAAGATCTCAACGTCTTTCTCGACACTCCATTGCTAGAGCATTATGGGGTCACTCGAGGAGTTTTAGGTTCTTTATACAGTCGCTGATTAATAATTATATATTTATATTTAAAGAATAATATAATGCTGGCTTACTATTTTATATAAACATTTCAAAACGATCACTCGGCAAAAAAGACCTTATGGTTTTCAAAATAATTGACATGGTGCTTTGATGGATTTCAATGGATTAATAAATAGATGCATCGTATATATTTAATTAAAACAGCGTATAGTTAAAATTATTTTTACAATATCGTGCTAGTTAAACATTAATCTAGAGACGGATGCTCTGACAAGTCACTTATTTCTTTTTGATTGATTTCGATATTACATACATGTGTGTGTTTTTTTTTTAATTTTTTTTTTTATGGTATAGATTGGCGGACGAGCATATGGGCCACCTGATGGAAAGTGGTCACCATCGCCCATAGACATTAACGCTGTAAGAATTATTAACTATTCCTTACATCGTCAATGTGCCACCAACCTTGGGAACTAAGATGTTATGTCCCTTGTGCCTGTAGTTAAACTGGCTCACTCACCCTTCAGACCGGAACACAACAATACTGAGTACTGTTGTTTGGCGGTAGAATAACTGATGAGTGGGTGGTACCTACCCAGACGGGCTTGCACAAAGCCCTACCACCAAGTGTCACTACAAAATGTATATGTGATATTCTTATAAACACAATACCTATACCATATAATAAATATACCATATATAAATAAAAAACAATTATTAATTTGCCAAATTACATATTAACGAATCTTTTGGGTCCATATTACAGATTGCATGAATCGATGGATATCTGCTGCATTTCCGCGGAGTAGATCGCGGGCATTATACAGCGGAAATAACTAAAATACACTAAGCGAACCGTATCGACATCAGTCAGTTCACTTTTTTAACTACGTTGACTACAGTGCTCAGTCTGCCAGCCAATCTATTCGTACCATACAATTCTCTTGTTTTAAAACATCAAAACATACTAGTTTAAAAAAAACATTCGTTGTTACAAATTTTATGTTAGGAATTTAATACATTCAGTTTTTATACTGTTTGATTTTTATAAGTATAAATATTATAAACATTAAGCCCTTAAATATATATTAGAATATGAATTAAAAATAGTTTTGTATAAATCTTGTCCGCGTGTAATAGTGGCGAGTAATGGTACCATTACATCGATAAATCCGATGCTCTGGACAAAAAAAAAAACAAGCTAGCCCGTTTGTAACAACATAATCTTGTAATAACAATATATTATATAAATACCTGCCCTCTTCATTTTTAACGTATTGTTCCTTTAATGATATTGCTGTTTCGATAGATATAATCTGAACTTCATCATAATGATTCAAAAGCTAATATACAAGAGCAACTTTAAATGTCTTCAAAGGTAGTTATAACGAGAATTGAACAACTAAAACTCATTACGAGAAAGTGGATTATTTACCGACACTCCGAGCGGTACTCGGAAGTAGGTACATCTAATTAAAGTAAATGGGAGTTGTGTACAAAAAGTATTACTTGGAATTACCTTTACCTACTGTCCTTATTATATGTACAATAGGTATAAATATATTTTATACCCATTTTTCTATAAATAGCATAAAAATTATAGATTTTATTACACGTCTATTTATGTATTTAATAGGGGTTATTTATAGGATAAATAAAAACTTTATCGTCGAAACTTTTTAAAGTCTAAGCATTAACCGCCTTGGTTTTCATTTGTTTTATATTAATATTAATTATACCTGCAGAAATATATTTACTAATGTGAAAGAGAAATAAGCGTGTTATATATATTTCTTGTAAGTGATGCCTTGAAAGGTTTAACCGCGTTCACAAAACAAATTATAATATTTATATACGAATATGTATAACTTGGAATTAGTTTAAAGGAGCGAATCGATCGGACAACCGCGCATGCGCGTGACGCCCGGTGCAGATGTTCTGCGTATATTATGTACTATATAAACAAAGTTGTGGCATATACGAGTCGAAGTCGAACCCTTACACTAGCGTTATTTCACAGCGATGTCTGCATGACTTTGCTTTTTTTTATATTTTAGATTAGTTATTTTTTTATAAAAAGTTGACTTACTATATTACCGGTAGTATTTTGTACCGATTATCTACCGCTGAACTACAATCATTTGTATGCAAAGATCAATTTACAATTGTAGGTTATATTTCTAAAAGTCAGCGTACCGATAATGATATGGCTTCTTGTCAGAATAATGCTTCAACTATATTGCTGTTTATGACAGAAAGACAGACAGAAAACTGCGCTCGATAGTAAGATTGATATTGGAAATTTTCTTTAGAATAGAAAGTAACGTGCCGGCTTTCACTGGTCGAAGTTGCTTTATAGTTTGTGCCTTTAAGTAACTCACGCTTCAAATAAATATAGCTATACAAATTGGGGAGGTTTACCAGTGCTCGAACACGTTCATTTTAACCGAAATTTTTAAAATTCAACTATCCATTTTTAAAATTCTTCTCGTGTACGGTGGTGAACAAACCATCGTTAGAAAACCTGCATGAGTCAAATTTCAACGAAATTCTTCCACATATGTCTGCCTCCTCAACTGTAGAGAAACATTTACACTGGCTGACACATATACTTTTCTTTCGTACAAATTATTATTGTTTAGCAGTTGAATAACTAATGAGACCAACACAGACGAGCTATCACGTCACGTCACAAAGTGCGTTAGTGGATGATCTTTTAAACTTAATCGTTTAACACACTTAACATTATACAAGTTTAAATCAAATCACCCAAAATAAAAATACTGTCGAAAATAAATTAAAACCTCAGTAGTTAGGTATATTATTTATTAGGCATTTACAATGAAATTTTGGATAATGATGAGTATCCGGGATTCGTTTGTTAAAAAATGTTTTATTTTATTTTTACGATTTTCGTTCAAAATATATATGTATATAAAGTCATTTATTTATCGCAAAAAAACTTTATACTTCGGATCCTACATATTTTTGTACGTGCGTTGTTGTTTCACATTAACGACAATTTTGCGATCCCAGGGATGTATATAGACGTCAGGTTATACAAATTAAATTAAATAAATCTTTAATATAATCGTGTGAAAATGTACTTTTTTTGCGCGGTCGTTCTTTAATTTATTTCAATCAAAATTAAAGAATTAATAATTATAAAAGCAATAAAGACACCGATTAAACTTGTATAGCTGACGTTTTATGCGAGTTGTTTGTGATTTAGTGTGTCGCTCGAATAAGAGCATATAACGTATGATGCCAAGATATAAATAAAATCGGTTACCTGATCTAGTTAATTGCTCTCAAAATAAATGTCTTTGAATTATAAACGACAATACCAATATGACATGATATACGATTACTGACACTGTTTCTGTCGATTTTATCCGAACATAACGAATCAGGTGTTATAATCTAAACGTAAATGTATAAATAAAAATTAAGTTAACATAGTCATTATATTTTCATGAGAATATAAAATAATTTATGTTTTATTTAAATAACTTATCTATGTCATTTAATTGATGGAAATAAAGAACTACTATAATAAAGACTCCTGGTGGTTTTTGTCGTTGAAATATACACACGAATCGAGTGATTTTAGATGTAAATAAACTTTATATAGTGATTGTCGATGATGATGATTTAAAAGTACTTGAAAATCAAGAGGTATACTTCAATTTGTGTTTCTAGTGGAGTCTTATGTACATTGTATTAGATTCCATCTAGATTTAGATAAAATATTGTGTACAAATAACATATGTCTATTTGTTTTTAACCATTTATAAATTTTTCACTTGTTGCTTTGAACATGGGGATCTAGGTACCATGCACTCATTAATTGTTCCAAACTGGTGTTTGGATAATTTGTATTGTTATGTTTCGATTTAAAGATTAAGTTACTAGTATTTTCGTCACGGTAGCACATTGAAAGTAATCCAGTGGCGCCCTCCTAAAAGACGGAGAGGGTACCGCTGGTTTTTAATGGGTATTCCAGTGTATTAGGGTCGTCCTGGACACCGGTAAGCACCCACCGTGGGGGAAACGCGTAATGCGTTTTTATAACTAGTAAAAACAAACGCGTGTAAAGAGTTCTACTCTTTCGACGTAATAACAATTGTTTTTGAATTTAATGCTCTTAATAAATTATATTTACTTCAATAAAAATAAGCTACTTATTATCTCACTTTAAAACTTGAATCATTCATATATACACATTTACTATAAAATTTACTCTTTAGTAAATAAGACAAGATGTGAAGTTGTCTATTTCGAGCTATTTGACGGCTTAGCAAGGAACTCATGTACTTATTATGTAGTTTTTATGTCACCCCATTGCGCGCGCATCATAATAATTGACGCGTATTCTTTTTCTTAACGTACAGAATTATAGCTTTAAAACTAGTTTCACTAAATAAATATATATTGAGAAATGTTGTATGCTATATAACATTCTCTATTTCGGTTATTCGCTGCGACCGTGTGCGGAGACCGAGCAAGACAACAATAAGTGTCAATAAAGTATTTTGTTTTGGCTCAATCTTTGACTTTATTTGTATATGTAATATTGTATTATATTGTTGCTATTCTATATAATATTGCGAACCAGAAATATTATTTATACCTCTTAATATTCTTCAAGACGATTGATAAATAGATATTAATAAATAAGTTTATAATTATATCAACTCATATCATACTTCGATAGATAGTTGCATCCTTGCTCATGACCTTATTACTACAGGACTATCCAAATGTTATATAATAGTCTATCGTTATATTTATTACACGGAATTATACGATACACGAATTTATTGCGTTCATAAAAATAATGATCGATAAATTTCGTAGCTCGTAGCAGTCTCGTAGCTTAACCGGTGCTACGAGCTCAATGACGTAGAAAATATGGTAATTTACATAAATTAGAAAATGACTATAATTAATATAATACATATATATGCTTGAGTAAGGTACAATTTTAATAAACATATTTAAAACGAGTTGATTATTTTGAATTTTGGAATTTGTAACATAGTATATTTTTTTTTATTATTTTGTATTTTGACAATGTAATACTAAAATACACAAATAATTAGTAATACGTAGGGTGTAGAAAAATATTTTTATTGAAAATAATAAAAGGCGTAAACAGATCCCTTACGACCGAAAATGGACGCTTAACATCTCACTTTTAAATCCTGTTACAATTTTTAATTAAAAAAAAAGAAGAGATTATAAAAGTATAAAAAAAAATTGATTATTTAAAAAAAATACGTTATCATAACGATTTTGTACAAACATGAAAGCATGGGAGTTTAAAACAAAGATTTATACATTATATTTAGCCAACTTATGTTATCACAAACTTATTTTGGTATGTAGGTCGTAATCCCGAGGATAAAAATTCTGGGTCGGGTCAAAACATAAAACTGTCAAGAAAATCTCCAAAGCAAACCGAAATAGAAACAGGTTTCAAATACTCTACAATAAGTCTAACGTCAGTAACAATTGTTAATAATATCAATGATATAGGATGAACGCGTAAAATAGGAACAAAAAACACGCATTAACTATACAAAGTAGAAAAGAGTAATGTAATATAAAGTTTATAAAGAACCCTAAAAACCTACGCTTGAAAACCGCTGTCTTTTCTGCCGATATTGACAACTCAAAAGCACTCGTCTTCGAGTAAGGCTTATTATAACAGCAATGTAAATCATGATTTACATTAAATTCACTCAAGTTAAAGCGCCGTATTAAAACGTTTTTGTACTGAACAAGATTAATTATAATTATTACATGTAAAATATCACGTCTTATATTTCGATTCTACTCAATACAAATCCAAATAATCTCTTCTTAATTGTGTAATGTGAATTAGATTATTAGATTATATTTAGAAACCTGTGAACGACTACTGTAGCCTGTACTTCACAAAATATAAAAGTATAAAATACTATATTTAAAAAAAAAAAACGTATTTAATCTACTCGATGACCAAAGATTCCGTATTCAAATCTTGGCAAGCACAAGTGTGTTTCATGTGTGTATACTCTATTTTTTGACGGTGATAAGACAGAATTGTAAAGATGCATTTGACGAATGTATGCCAAACGTATATTCATGAAATCGCATTAAAACAAAACGTTAGGACGGAATAAAGTTCTAAGCTTCAAGAGGAATTTGCACAGAGATTTACACATACACATTTACTGGGCTTTTTCACTTATATAGATTGTACATGAAATATACACCAATAACTTTACATCCTTCATAGAGATTAATGACAGCAATATGTAAAATTATTATGTTTATAATATTTTTTGAAACAGTAGAATTTATTAGTCATAATTATCGTATAAATCATTAAGCTTTAAACTACCGGATTTAACGTAAAATAATATGATGGCTTGTCATGAAATTAGTTCAAATTTAAACCAAGCAAAACTTCAATAATATTATATAAAACCTATATAGATATAACAATATTATAAAACCTTCGCATCCTGATATAAGTTTGATGTAAATTAGAAGATTTACAAAGACAGCTTCGCATGGTTTACTAAAAGAATAATATTTAAATTAATATCATTTTAACAAATAAAATCGACGATACTACAAACATGTTAATAAAAAAATATATATTATTTAAATATCGAATAAGTAACGAAACTATAAAAAACGAACTACGTCGGATAAAGCAGGTTATAATCACTCAAGAGATAATGATATCTGATAATGTATCGAGATCTCCTCTGATATCACGTCCGTTACTGATAAGCCTTTGTAAATATTCAATATGTAAGTTTCATTATAATAAATATATTACATTTTTACCAATTCGAATGAAATTTCTTAAATCTCTAATATCTACTATGTATTCACGTTTTAATTTGTACATTTTTCTCGAGAATTTTTTGTGTTATTACTAAGTCATATATAGATTTTTTCTAAATTAATAATTGGGGCAGACTGTCAAAACGGACATGTGGCCACTGGTCATCAACATCGGGACAAGGAACGAGAGTATCTAAGATGTGTCGAAATTAGGATTAAATTGAATTGGGGAATTGGGAGTAATTTACTCACTCTTCCAACCAGGACGCATCAAAACTAAGCATTGATGTTCTTAAGTAGTATTTGCAATGAGTTCGTTTTACCTACCTACCTAACACTAAGAATGACCATTATAAGGCTTCGGGAGAAAACACGATGAGACGTCTATTGACAAGACTAAATAATATCGTTGAATATTTATTGCAAGGTCAATACAGAGGAATAACAACTTCACCAATTAATTTAGTTTAAGGGATGATGAATTAAGCAATGAAGCGATGTGTGTACACAAGTGTTTCTTTCCAAACAGAAGAAAGAATTGTGATAAGTCATAAAGTGTAGTAGGTACTTCTGTTTCTTTTATGCTATCTTCTTCTTTTAATTATAAATCCATGATGATATTGATGATTGATGTTAAACTAAATCATATAAACGTTTAAGTTGAGACTATTAAACTTTAGTAAATAATTAACTCAAAGCGATTGATTTGTCTGCAGCTTCTCGTATCAATTTGGGTAGTTATAGATTTTTATATCAAGTTTGCAACATTTTGAACGAAACTGCGCGTTTATCAAATAGTAAATTGTTTTGTTTTAAAAAAAAGTACTACGTCATCATAATTTTTATAACTATTATTAAGAAACATATTCGTAAATGTAAACCTAAAATTTGATCATGTATTATAAATTTAAAGAGATCCAATCCAATTATTATTTAATGAAAGATAATTGGATCTAGAAAGTGCTGGCGATGAGCAAATCTCACCGATTTGCCTTATAAAATATACACAGGCATCTACACTACACACACCCCTAAACAGAATAAGGTGAGATATCTTTGATTCTTACGTCATTCCACTGACTCGACTCCTCTGCGTAAATCCTCCTGACTCACAGTTTTATACGGAACACGTTTACGTATCGTGAATCACGAGAGTGATGAATAGCTTTAAAATGCTGTGAAATGAACGATCTGTTTCATGTTAATACTGATTTTACAAGCTTTTATTTATCTTCACACAAAAGTATGTGTGGCTCCAATCTTATAATTACAGTTTAAACCAATTCCACACCAACTGCTTAAGATAAAATTTTGAACAATTAACTAAACTAAATCTTGGTAACAATTACATATTTTACTTTTTTTTAGAAATAACACTTAGAAGAGCTTCTTTCTAAAATGTATTTGTGAATGCATTATATACTATCATTTACATTATAAATACCATAGCACAACATTAAACCTACCTACATATCGGTTGAAATTTATCTCAATGTATTAAATATGCATGTTTCACAGCAGCGAGGTGGTATAAACTTTATCTAGTCGTTCCTATTAAAGATTTAAAGCCGCATATGCTGACTGCTGAGGCTCAAACTAATACGAAATTAAAGTGTTGAATCTGATAAAAAAGACTTTCTTGATTAAAGAGGTATTTCTCTCGAAAAATTATGAGTAACGGAATATAGAGGCCGGAAGTGTGGTCACTCTCGTGTCTCGGCAAAGCAACTAAAGGCCGTATAGCGCTTGAATTTTATCGGACTCGTCGGATTTTCCTTCCGATCGTATTATAAAAGTATAGAGTTCGCACCTGTGTATGCCCACACTCTTGTTCATGTGTCCTGCGTAGTTATTCGGTCTTACTTGACTTCCAAGCAGAATATATTAATTTAAATAATTGTATTAACTAACATGACTTTGTATTTTTTAAATGTTAGAAAAGAATAAACTCAGTAGGAGTTCCTTGCCCGTTCTTCTCGGTAGAATCTACTTTTCCGAACCGGTGGTAGCTTCACTTAATTGTAAAATGACGATTCAAAAGTGCTAGTAAAAGCCTACTTGAATAAAGTTTATTTTGATTTGGATTGAGCTCAATCAAATCTGTCTGGAAAATGTCACTCTATCACCTTCACCTCGTATATATTTAGCTAACTTATAATTCTCACTATAACTTTTACTATGTATTTAAGAGGTTTTCACCTATTACCCAGTGGCCTTTTACCTTTTTATAGTGTACATAAATTGAAATATGTCAATCCAACCTAGGACGTAAATACCCAACAACACTTTTCATTTGAATCATAAGAATGTTTCAAAATAAAAATATTCTTTATTTAAGTGAACCCTTTACTTTTGAATTACATGTAACGGAATATAGTATGAAATCTCGATTTTACTCGAAGAAGAAAAGAAGTTATTCTTTTTCATCACTTTAATTATATCCTGCCTGCAAATCAAGAAATAATAACTCATCTTTTAGCTTAGAAAAGCTAAGCTAAGCTAAGCTAGATTATCAAAATAATATAAAAAAATATACAAAAAAATTAATCCGTTTATAGGCTACCCCTTTTAATTTGTTAGTGAATACTCTGCTCCCATTCTAGCGACCGATGTCGGCGGTGAAGTTAGTCACACGTTCCGTAGTCATTATTAATTAGGCACGACGTGAAATGCTCAATTGGACTCACTCACGCCATACCCCATACCGTCTATTGGCGTATTAAACGCTGGATTTATTACCAATTTTAAGTGATACTTATAATTATACCATATCCACGAGAACCTATTTAAGTGTATGTATATTTACACTTGTTGCTAAATAATCGAATTCGTAATGCACTGATGTGATCATTGTTTTTTAATTAGAAGCTGATTATCAGACCTAAAGTGCAACAAAGCATTACGTTTGTGAAGTCATAGATCAGAACAGGCATTATATAGATTTTTGCAATTCGTAAAATAGAAATAAATATATATAGCTAGTTAGAGTTTCGTGGAAGCCTGTCTGGGCAGTCCATATCAATTATTCTAACGAAAACATCAATACCTAGTACTTCTATGTTCCGGCTTAAAAAAATAACTGAAACATTCGAAGAAACAGCTTCTGCCATCTGTCTAAATAGTTCAAAACGCAGATATAATTCTGTTGACATACGTTTCTTACCATGAATATACCCAGAACACATAAGTTGGTACGTAAGTTGTATTTATATGTTTCGGAATTAATGATGAGTACGACAGTGCATCGACCACCTAAGGGTAAGCGGTCACCACCCCCACCATTAACTATTACTTACAAAGCGCCAGTAATCTTGGGAACTAAGATATCCTTTATACCTACAGTTACAGTGGCTCACTCATCCTTGAAACCCGAACATATCGTACTCTTTGGTGGTACGATAACTTATGTGTCGTTGGTCTAGATGGGTTATCGCAAATCCCTGCCAGCAAGTAACTTTAGATCTTATTATTAGTGGTCCATTAGTGATGTAGTTAATATTTTCCATTGCAAACAGCACCAATATATGGATTCAAGAAACCTTGACCGTCAGGTGACCTACTTTGCATATGCACTCCTGTTATTAGCAAATATATGTCAAGAACAACGGAAAGAAAATCACGTCGAATTGTAAAACCTTGCTAAACAATGCTCTGTAAATATATTTTTATCATTTTTTAAAAATTACAATTTTAATTTTTTAATTGAATCGTATTTCTGACTAAGGTAAGTCAGCATTAAAGGAAAAAATATCGAATAATCACCGTGAAATAGCTAAATTTTCCGACTCATTTTGAAATTTTATAAGTCACTCCATGAGTCAGCTTTTTTCTTATCTGAAGAAAGGTTATAAATAAATAAATATACGTGAAAAATAAATCATAAATTCATATGTAAATGAAATACACTGGTCAGGTCCAGGTTTTACTTTAACTTATTACTTACTCCTTATTACATTAGTTATCTGCTTATGAAAATCCCGTCAAAATGGGTCCAGCCGTTGCAGAGATGAGCCGAAACAGACAAATAGATAGACATAAAAAAAATTGTAAAAAAAATATTTTGGTATAAGTATAGATTACAGGTATTGACAAAAATAGAGAATTTTATCTTTTAAATAAATTTGTACTTTATAATTGGGACTTCAGTCGAATGAATGAAGGCCTCTTATTTGAGGAGGGTTTGAGCTTACGCCACCTCGATAATCCTGTTTTCAGACTGATGTTGTTAGTTGCATAATAAGTAACACCGAACTCTGTATATACATAGTTACAACGGTAACATACGGATTGTTTTGAAACTAATATAAAAAAAAAATACTTAGGAACAGAATTATTTCAATGTTACTTTACATATTTTGTTATTACAAAGCTTTTCACGCCCTGTTTGTCTTTAAGATGTTATTTTCTTCAATGTAATACGAATTGCATAAAAGTAAAAGTAAAGTAACAGCCTGTAAATTTCCCACTGCTGGGCTATGGCCTCCTCTCCCATTAAGGAGAGGGTTTGGAACATATTCCCCCACGCTGTTTCAATGCGGGTTGGTGGAATGCACATGTGGCAGAATTTCAATGAAATTAGATACATGCAGGTTTCCTCACGACGTTTTCCTTCACCGCCGATCACGAGATGAATTATAAACACAAATTAAGCACTTATATATAGTGGCCCTTGCCTGGGTTTGAAGCCGCAATCATCGGTTAAGGAGCAAATTGCATACTAAAAATTAATACATACATATACATATTTTTTAAATATAAATATAGTATTAGTTCTATGGTTTGACGTTATAGCCGATTTGTTGCGCAGTGTTACGCAACGAATTGGCTACAAGTCGGTTCGATGTTGAAAAATATACCTCGACGCTTGTTTTCAGTGGATATCGTATACTAGAAGTATACTGTATAGTATGACAGAAACTATTTTTAACATAATTATGTAATATGAGACTGTATATATGTACTTTATTGTACTGGTTTCAAACGACAAGTAACTAAGTTGCTACAAATAATATCTGAAGTTATGTATGTATGTATTTCTTATCTATGTTGCTTAGTTATATCCTATACATCTTATGTATCAACTTTTTATTGTACATGTGAGAGTCTGTCTGTCTGTATGTCGCTCTTTCACCACCGAATCGCTTAACCGAATTTGATGAAATTTGTTATGAAGCAAATCCAAGGAAAGACATAGGCTACTTTTTTTGATTAATACATGACAATCAAAGCCCTAAAACGCGAGCGAAGCCCCGGGTGACAACTAAAACGTATATATTTATTAATAATACCATACCTGAAAACAGTAATAAATATAAATGTAATGTTTTATATATGTAAATATGTATTATATTTATAACACATAGTGGATATAAAAGCCGTTACAATGTTGCATATTATAAATACGTAATATATTGATAGTATGTAAATTATGCGAGGTTGGTTGGCGACAAATGACGTGGATGTCTTATTCGCCCAAGTTGATACAGACTGTATATTTTAGCACAACGCACATCATCCTCGGTAGTATAGTGGTAAGTATCCCCGCCTGTCACGCGGGAGACCGGGGTTCGATTCCCCGCCGTGGAGTTTAATTTTGCCATTATTTTTTTAACGTATTTTTTATCAATCATATCATACAGTATTTTTGAATATACACATAAACTATCTTAAAAAAATAATATACGAATGTAATTCTACGAGAACAATTTTAATATTACACAAAACATTAGATACAGTTTAATTGTACACTTTGATTTGGTGTTTCATCATTAGTAAAATATTATAAAATAAACGCATCTTTAGAAATTATTACTAGTTCAAATTATTAAATTCAGGAGATTTTTTTATTGAATTTAATGGCATTTTCTTAAGTATATGTAACAATGAAAGAAAACGCAGTAACCTAATCAGAGTTGCGATAAAATTTATCATTACAACCGGCGTCTTTGTTTCGTTTATATTTTTTTAATTGACTATATTATTTACGCAACTGTTAATAGAACATAACTTACTAGTTTTTTAACCGAGGTTTTGCCTGCGTGAGTTAAAACATGTGTTAGGTACACTGCCTTTACTTCTAAACTCGACCAGATCTCTTCGGTTTTTAATATATGAGGATTAAATTGTATATCAAATATGTATATATATGTACGTTAGATGGAAGAATAACTACTAATTTTAATGTCATTTTTTCTGCATGAAATCTACATTTTGAACCGTTGGACTTTACAATTATTTAGTCCTTGCAAGTGCTTATATAACATTTGCTTTTTGTCTTGCAAGTGGATGGCTGGGGTAAATGATCACAACCTATAGACATAGCCCCTTACTCGTATGTATAAAGTTTCTTTTACCTGCTTGGATCATATATAGATAAGAGGTCACCACAACTGTTAGACACCAACTTTGTTAACTAAGGTTCAATAATTTTGTCTTATGACTGACCAACGCTGGCCCTCTCACCCTTCAAACCGGATCACAACAATACTCAGCAATACTTGTAGTTCAAATGTAGAAGAAAGTTATAATTTAAGTAAGTAAAAGTTCATTTATCAAATGCGATTTTTCTTTTTTCAATAGACTCGTACATTGTTTTTTAAATTCATTTTATACACATTATAATCAATTTAAACAAAGTAATAATTAATTAATAATGTTGTTTAAAATTAAATGTGAATTTTATTTGTGTAAATAAACGGATTCAGTTTAAAATATGATCAACTCGATTACGATTAATTAGTGCGATAAATGTAACAGATAGTTGGATCACATAGAGCTCCACGACTGTCCATTAATTTAACATAGCTTTTAAATAATGATCCTTTGTTCGAATGTGGGTTGAAAGAAACTCGATTACAGAATAAGGGAAAGTTATCCGAATTTTATATTTAATTTAATACCAGCCAAGCATCAAATAATTTTCATGTACTTAAATGATGTTTATAATTCTTGTATTGCTTGACGATGAAGATAATATCGTACTATCACATGTATATCCACCAACTCAAATTGGAGCACCGTTATGTAATTACCTCCAAATTAAGTATATGACGGGCGTCATATGAGAGCTGAGATGGCCCAGTGGTTAGAACGCGTGCATCTTAACCGATGACTGCGGGTTCAAACCCAGGCAAGCACCACTATATATATGTGCTTTATATAATTTGTGTTTATAATTCATCTCGTGATCGGGGGTGAAGGAAAACATCGTGAGGAGAACCTGCATGCGTCTAATTTAATCGAAATTCTGCCACATGTGCATTACACCAACCCGCATTAGAAAAGCGTGGTGGAATATGTTCCAAACCCATTCCTTAATGGAAGAGGAGGGCTTATCCCAGCAGTGGGAAATTTACAGGATGTTACTTTACTTCACAAGGATAGGAGGACTTAGCATTGATACGTGGTTACGTAATGTAATGTTACGGTTTAAATTTAATGACCTCAATAGCGGATTCAAATATTTAATAAATTATTTCAGTATGCTATATAACCTATCGCTTTGGAGTTCCTATTAACGAGCCGTCTAAGTCTCATACGTGACTTAACAATTTTTTAAAAACGTCCTAACGAATCATCGAATCAGGTATTATAAGTAATATGCAGTATTGAATATCAATAAATTATGCATACTCTTCATTCAAGTAAGTAATAATAACGAAAAGAAATGGTGTAATTTTATGTAAAACCTTTGAAATGATTGACATTCCATCGCAGATTACTTTTTAATTTTGCATAAAAAAATATTCAACATAATGTCTATAAATAGAATATAACGTACCGACAGTAAAGGCAAAAAAGCAGGGTTGAGGGTAAGTAGTCAGGTGTTCGCCGGCAGCTATTTTCACCTCCTTTAAACCGCACAGTCAGCGTTACGTAAAAACCTTGCTGAAAATGTTCTTTAAAACAACATTACGTGAGTAAAATATCATTACATAGTATAAAACAAAGTCGCTTACCGTTGTCTGTCCCTATGTATGCTGAGATCTTTAAAATTACGCAACGGATTGGGATGACGATTTTTTTAATAGATATATTTTTGATTTGATTTGATTTCATTATTGGATCTTTGAAATGGAAGATAAGTGATGTGTTATTGAAATCGTTGTAGAGTTTGTTTTTTATTTTTTATTTATGGTATATGTTGGTGGACGAGCATATGGGCCACGTAATGGTAAGTGGTCACCATCACCCATAGACAATGACGCTGTAAGAAATATTAACTATTCCTTATATCGTTAAGATGCCACCAACCTTGGGAACTAAGATGTTATTTCCCTTGTGCCTGTAGTTACACTGGCTCAGAATCTGAGTATTATGACTTTTTAAATTTTACAATATTCTGGAATAGGAAGGGAGCGCATTTACTTGTGCTTATATAATATGATTATATACTACTGAAACACGTTGCATATTCTGGTACATATTTTATTTGTATTAGTTAACTGGTATTTTGTCAATCAGGCATTACAAAAACATCGCCTTTATAGTCATAGTATTTCTTTCCTATCATAACATAAAGAACATTAGATACGTTGATCTAACCTTATATAATATAGAAATGAATGCTTGTTTATACATGCCTTACGTTGTTGTGTTGTTGTTGTGTTGCGGTTTGAAGTTATTGAGCTAATGTACAAGCACAAGGGACAAAACATCTCAGCTCACAAATTTGGTAGTCTATTGACGATGTAAGGGATGGGTAATTTAAATAATATTATCATTGCTAATGTCTATGGGCGTTTGGGATTAATCAGTTGGAGTGTTTGCTCATTCAAAAATCTTGGTTCAGTTCCTGTTAGCACTAGCGTCAAGATATCTTAAGCGTATACATGTTATCAAAGGAATTAACTAATTTAATGAACATGATATGCTCTATATTGAAAATGTGACGTCACAAATCATGGCTAAGAGATTACTGAACGAATTATTAATTAATTTAATACGTAAGGGTAAATAATACATATAAATAAGGTAATAAAGACGAGGATGTTTATTTATGTTGGTCACCTGTAAGAAGTGATCACCACTGAAGGTGTAAGAAATAATGAGCTTATTGTTATATCTTCAATGCCAGGGATCTAAGACTTAAGATCCCTTGTGGCTATAATTATATTGGCTCTTTTACTATGTCAAGTAATTATATTTTGAAAATAAATCGAAATAAAATCAAAATATACTTTATTCAAGTAGGCCCTTTAGAATCATCATTTTAAAACAATATTAAGTGAAGCTACCACCGGTTCGGAAATTAGATTCTATCGAGAAGAACCGGCAAGAAACTCAGTAGTTACTCTTTTTAAAAATTTAAAAATACAGTTATGTTATTTAATTACCATTATGTATGTAATATATCCTGCATTTAAGTCAATAAAGTATTCATTCTATTTTTATCGTCTGTATAATTTTGTATTCAAAATGCCTTCTTTACTAATTTATTTAAAGTTATGAAACGGTAAAATTAAAAATGAATATACCTGATGAGTTAGTTTCACCCGAAAATTTATAACTTTAAACCGATCGATGACTTTTGATTTTGTCCCCACAAAGTTGCTCTAGCCCTACTGCTTATTTTATGCTTGTGTGAACTTGATTGATTTCACTCTTATTAAATTGAATTTGCGAATTTGTGGATTGGAATCTTCATTGCGTTGTTACGTATATGATAAGTCAAAATATTTTATACCTCTTAATCGTTAAATCTATATAAATGTGAATGTAACTCTGTCTGTCTGTCTTTCCCTTTTTCACGACCAAACAGCTGAACAGAATTTGATGAAATTTGGTATGAGGAAAACTTGAACTCCAAGAAAGAACTTGGGCTTTATTTGCCTTATATTATATTTTTTATGCGCTGGGTATTTATAATGTATAGGATCACAGCTAAATATAGCCGTCTTCAAAGAAATTATGGAACTACTGTATCCCAAAATATGTATAAGATTTTGTTGAATGTATTGTTCAAAAACTTTAAAGGTTTCGTGATAACGTTTCAAACAGCGCGCTAAGCTCTCTATAACAACGGGATCGATAATCGAAAACTTAATAAGTCTGTTATAATAATTTGTAATTGTAATTTTAGTTATAATTCAGAAAGTAGAAATTTATTCTGAACTTCAGATCCGAAGTATCTAATTACGCTTTACTAAAAAATATATAATAATTGAATAACAAAATAAATCGGATTCGCTCGAGAAAAATAATAAGACTAAGCAAATATAAATATACTAACTTACTATAATTTTCTGTACGAAATTATTGTTTGGAACACAGTTATCTGAATGCACCAGCAAACGTTGAACATCCGCCTGAACTGTCATGTCATTTAATTTATGGATTTAATATCCAAATATACCGATTGTAGGAATTTGCATACATACATATGTCTTCAACTATAAAAAAAAATTAACGATCTATAATTGTGGATAGGTTTCGAAAGGTTCTATCGTAGACCTGCGCGAATATATTAATATAGATATTCGATTTGTGGCTAGCAAGGTAATCTTAAATAATCAAGTAACAATAGGTATGCGGTGCTAAAGTTTTTTTGTTATGATGTCTCTAAAATGAGGGTATAGATTTTTGGCCCTTTAAAGCCTTGAGTCGTACTTCTTGAGTCTCTTCCCTTTAATAGTTATTTGCATCCTATTTGCCCATGAGACATATAATAAAATTGTAGTATATGTTTGTAATATTAAAACTTTTTTTACTCAGTTCGTATGTTTCTATACACGGTACATATACCAAAATAATTTTTTTTACCGGTTTTGTCTGTCTGTCTGTCTGTCTATTTGTTTCGGCGAATCTCTGGAACGGCTGAAGCGATTTTGACGGGACTTTCACTGGCAGATAACTGATACGCGTACAAGGTCGCGGGCACAGCTAGTTATAAATATATAAACTTAAATTCTCTTTTAAATAGGAAAGCAAGGGTTTTATCTAAGTATGGGAGACTATGTCTTAGGTGTAAAAGAGTCTATTTCCTTTCTTTGTATTGAATTTTGCTTCATACCAAATTCTTTCGCATTTATATTCCTATAAGTTCTTGTGTTTGTACGCATTATATGGTTTGATGCATCATTGAATCGATTTTGTTTAAACTTTGTAAAATGTAGAAAAAGAAAAGCCAGAAATCCAAAGGCCAGTTTCTAATGCTTAAACTAAATTTAATTCATAAATTACAATAATATACATTGTAAGAACATTCCAGAATTAAATTACTTTGTTTCTCTACTAAGTTTTCTCTTGAATAGATTTATCTAAAAAAAATGTATCAAAATACGTTGCTTAATTTTAAACATCTAAGCATACGCAGAGATTGATGGCGATAAGCGACTTTGTTTTATACACAATGGCGGATTTACAAATCTGCCACTAGTAGGATATTCAATTTTTGTCGCACCTCCTTTTTTTGCAACATGTATGATTTGTGTTCTATCGTCCTCATTACATCAGTTTTTTCCCGTTATTAGTATGATTATAAACTAGGTGATATTTCAGTCAGTTACTAGATTCGTTTTCCATCCCGCTATGTAGTGACGAGTATACGGATTACGGACGTAATGTGTATTGTATACATATAATTATAAGTTTTTTTTCCAATTTCTGTAACAACAACAACAACAGCCTGTAAATTCCCACTGCTGGGCTAAAGGCCTCCTCTCCCTTAGAGGAGAAGGTTTGGAACATATTCCACCACGCTGTTCCAATGCGGGTTGGTGGAATACACATGTGGCAGAATTTCTATGAAATTTGTCACATGCAGGTTTCCTCACGATGTTTTCTTTCACCGCCGAGTACGAGATGAATTATAAAGACAAATTAAGCACATGAATCAGCGGTGCTTGCCTGGGTTTGAACCCGCAATCATCGGTTAAGATGCACGCGTTCTAACCACTGGGCCATCTCGACTCTTTCTCGACTTTCTGTAAGATTATAACAAATTTGTTTATACGTACTATGTAATGAAATTAGATCCAACAAAATAAAATTATTAATAAAAAATCTGTATGTGATATTATACTGAAACATAAATTAAAGTCGTATATATGTTACAGTCATAGTGTTTAAATAGCTATTATACATAATGACTGGTCATTATATATAATGGCCAAATTCACTAGACAAAGTAATAAATTAATCACTTTGTCTGGACATTATTCATAATAACGTGTCAAAGTTAGTCAAAGTAATAAATACGGTCTAGCCGACTTGTTACCCCTCCCTCTCTTCATCTTCAACTTTACGCAAGGAATCAGTTCACTGTCTGCAAAGAAACGTTTTTTACAGTAGATACCGTTCCTCAACATGAAGTTGCCGTCAGGGAATGTGCAAAAAAAGAGTCACATCTTGGCGGCCAAAGATGTCAGCATTGCAACTGTACTAGAGAATGCGTTTCAAATAGGTGTAAATGTAAAAAGTCAAACCTCATGTGTAACTCAAAATGTCACAAGAGCCTTACTTGTAAGAATAAATAATAATTATGACCTGGTTAATTAATGTCAGTTCGTTTTAAAAACTTTATTATTTTTGTCTTTACTGGGTGTTGATCCCTGTGTTTTTATTTTTTTGTTTTATAGCCAGTGAGCTTTAAATTTACTTTATAAATTAAAGTTAAATAATTTTATAAAAATGTTAATTTACGTGAAATTACTATCTTATGTTATTTTAATTTTTTAAATAATCTTTATGATTAGTTAAGGCAAATTGAAATATAATTTTAAATACATACCTACGTGTTTTATTACACTATCCACGTCATCGAAGATATTATATATAATAGCTAGTTAATGTGATTAATTTTGTGTCCATTATCACTTTAACCAAATTGAGTAGATATTATGCAAAATGGCTAGCCATTATACATAATATCCAGATTTATTACTTTGGCTGTAACATATATACAAATAGAAAAAGAGAAAGGTCGCCTGAAGAGGCCATAAAGGAGTTTCCTTATGATATCTGCCCAAAGATGTGTTATATATTAATGGAAGCGAGCGTGCTATGTACTTGTATAAAAATATATGTATATAACACGAGTCGTTCGTCGAAGTTCAAAGGTTAGTTCGACAATGAATAAACATTACTATCGGATGTTCTGCTCGCTCTGAATTTACATTCGCCCACGACAACGGCTACACCTCCGTGAATGTCTAGAATAATTCAATTATTTTCAATTCAACGTTTTTCTAAATGATCGTTAATTTTAATCACTCAAATGTAAATCTATACACCAATGTTCTATTTTTAAATCGTGTTAAGGTCAAATCACACTGGATATGTTTTTTTTTTTTAATATTATGAACGTAGTTTATATACAGTTCTGGACATTTAACTATCTTTGATTATTATTTAATAATTCTATGTAAATATTATTTAGACAAGCATGGAAAAAGTAAGCTCTGAAAAGTACCTTCTCATCAAATATATGTCAAAAAGCAGTATTTATTGTGTTCTGGTTCGAAGGTTAAACCAATGTAATTAGACACGTTACATCTTAGAGCCTAAAGGTGGCATTGGCTATGTAAGGGTTGGTTAATATTTACTATAACGCCAATGTCTATGGACCGCGGTAAAAACTTACATCTGGACTGACAAAGGAGTCACATCACGTGACTCCTTTGTCAGTTTACATCAGATATATTTTCAATAAATAATAATTAAGATATAACAAAGCACGATAGTGAATTAAGTTTACCTAAGAGAGAAGAGTTAATCTTATACGTATTATGATAAGATCTGTTTGAAAATATATATATATCAAAGTCGGTTATTACTATTATCAGTTTTTACTTCAGTTTGTTACCTTCAGTATTAAATACTGATGGAACGCGCAAAGCATTTAAATACAGCAACAAAAGCGAATACAAAATGAAAAGCAAATTAAACCGAATTTCCGATAGAAATGACAAAACACCAAAACTACTTTATATTACCTAGTACATCAAGTGTTGCTATATTAATCGTTAACTGTCGATATACATATGTATTAACAAATAATTGTTGATTACTACACTCACTGCCGGTATTATTTTTAATTATATTTACGCATATATTTGTATATATATATATATATATATCATCGTTTATGTGTGTGCAATCAAACTTGACCGATGACGTTATTTCATTATATATTTTTTGTCTATGGTGCTTATCTATGCCAGGATTCAATAGGTGGCGCTGTAGTCAAATCATTATACAAAATTACGTTATTCATATTATATATCAATATGATATGATCTCTATTACATATGTATAAAAATATTCGACAAATTTACCTACACTATTTAAAAATAATACTATTCATTTTCACTCAAATCAAAAATAAATAGTAAACAGCAATATTTCGTTACGTCAAATGAATATATGTTCTACATAATAAACGATCTTATTGGAATAGTTTTGTGTTTTACAATTACCATTCAAAAACCTAAAAAATCTGTTCTAAATGATTAAAACAAATATATAAATTCAGACGCTTCCCCCATTATAATGAATAATATAATCCTTATTAAGATTTCGTCGTTAAAAGAAAATGTCTAAAACTTTCTTTAAAAATATTTCCGGTTTTATAACTTCACGGACGCGAGACAAGGAAAACGCGACTCCCTCTCTCGCTCGGCGCTGTTTTCCCCTCAGCGTTCATAACTCAAATATATTTCATTACAAGCAGCCAGACGAATGAATAATGATTACTTTTGGAACAGTAAAACATCATTTTATGAAATGTTAAATAACTCAAAACCTTATTACATAAACTGAACGAAATTGATAATACTAAAATGTTACATATATGATTATAGTATCTAATTAATTCATTGTTTACTTAGTATATACCATGTAATCACAACATAGTATAAAACAAAGTCGCTTTCTCTGTCCATATGTCCCTTTGTATGCTTAAATCTTTAAAACTACGCAACGGATTTTGATGCGTTTTTTTTTTAATATATAGTGTGATTCGAGTGGAAGTTTTTTTGTATATAAAACATGGTCAATATAATAAAGGAATACTGATAATTTTAGAATTTTGTAATGTGATGTCGTAAATAAACAAATTCTGTAGTATATTTAGTATCAGTATTGCACCATTAATAATATTAAGTCAAAACCTTTAAGAATAAATCATAAGTATGTACTATGAATCTGTAAATAGTAAACAATGCAACTGAATATTATTCTACTACAGACGAAATGCTTTAAGCTAACTTGTCCTCGCAGTACTACCTCGTTTCGCTCAAACTTTAGCCATAGAGACAATTACTATAGACTTCAACTGTACCTAGGAAGCTCTAAAAACTTTTGTAATACTACAACAATTTTACAAATATATTTTAAACTTCATACAATGTTGAATAGTATAATTGTAATCTACACAATATTCGTGCATTTGGAATTTATTGCACGTGGCGACTCGACTCTGTTGTATGCGATTATATGTATATATATGTATGTTACTCGTTCCGCAAAGTACGTGTGTAATCCTAAAGCGGTGCATCATGCAACGTATCAATTTGCCCCAACAAAATGGCGGCCGTTAGCGGCGCGGCGACCTCGCGCGTTTCCCGGAAGACGGCCATGTTGGCTTTCGTTGCGCCCGCGCATTCTGTGTCGACACACGACAAGTGTTCGATGTAAACCCTGCCTTTGTACGCCTCGCTATGCGTTGCTCGCGAAGATAAACTATTGTAATGGACGAGAAAATCAAATTGAATATATCTATGTTTCAAGCTGAAATAAATAAAATATTAAAATTGTATAGAACAAAATTGAACAGAGAATTGACGATATTATGTTATAAAAACTATAACACTAATGGCATAGGTAATTTGTTATCGTCATAATATGAATTTACTCATAACACGACAACTATAAAACAGTATTTCATTTCATAGTCCGGAATCTCCGTGAGTTTTTCCTTATATCATCATCATATTTAAAAAGAAATCTGTTATTTCCCCGTACACTTTAGACAGGGAAGAGACATATTCTAGTTGATAAAAAATTTATAAGGTATTTTGGAATTTAATTACTAGCTAATACTTTGTCAGATTGAATGTAATAATGAAATTAAATTATATTAAAAACTAAAGCACTCTCAATCGTGTCTGAATGTTATCAAAACCCGAGATGACTTGGCGGATGAACGTGTTCACAACGCTCGTGGATACATTGTGGAGTTCAAATTCGGGCAAACACTGAATTATCACGCGCATAATTTTTGTTATTATTATGATTCATCTCGTGATCATCGAAGAAACAAAACATCTTTAGGTTATGAATTCTAAATATGTAACGAACAAACAAAAGGTATTTAATAACATGGTGAAATGGCCTCTAAGCCAACTTATAGGAGAGGACGCCTTCGCCTACTCATATATTTACCAACTAGTAGCCACCCATGGCTTCGCTTGCGTTGTAAGCTGTTGTTTGTCATGTGCCAAGCAAAAAAGTAGCCCATGTCCTTAATTAGAGTTCAAGTTTACTTCAAACCAAATTTCATCAAATTCGATTCAGCGGTTTGGTCGTGAAAGAGCGACACACAGACATAGTTATAGTAATAATATAAATATAAATTGAGTAGTTTAAGTAGGACTGGTAAATAAAAGCTCCTATGACGTCATAAATAGCATAATTACTTTAGTTAAACAAAATTTTGTCCTTGATGATACTATAGAATTAGATATATTATATTAAAACTCGTTATATGTCGTTACTTCTATTTTTTTGTATCTAACATTAAGCTTATAAGATAAGATATTATTTCGTGCAAGCTCGCGTCACACGCCAGTGATCCCGTTATGTAAATTACACCAGCCAAGTGTGATGTATTTCATTTGGATATAATGCTTAAGAATCAACTCGCTCAATGGTTTATTTGCTTCAAAGATAGCAGATTTCAGGATGTATGCTCAAATAATATGAGTTTATAATCTTGATTTTATACTTGAAAAAGTTTAAAACCTATTCTTCAGCTTAGGCTACGTCTATTTAATAATATTATTATGAGAATAAAGTGAATAGAGTGCACCTGCTTTTCGCGTCTTAATTGAAAATTAATACGATTGATAATTAATTATTAAAGTTAATCAAAACTATCGTTACAAATTACTATTGACCCTCAAAAACAATTAATTAAAAATCACATTAAAATTATCATCGATTATAATTTATCTGATGAAGTTTGTAAGACCAATTTTAGTCCATATGTTGATTTGTATTTGATCGCAGGCATAAATAAAGAGCTTTTTGTCATGTATATTTTATAGTACTATGTCTAAATAAGATACAGTAATCCATTTATGCTATATATGTGTGGGTAATGTAATAGTGAACTTTAGGGTAAGTTTCAAGTATCTACACGACCCTGCTGTTTATTCGGCGTGTGTTCTTTCATGTAATAAAAACGTTCCTTTAGCGAATTCCAATGGAGGTAGGAAATAAATGAAACAAACCTTCATTTAAGGAATTCATGCAAATTGCTAATGACTCAGCTATATAATGTACTACTAAGAGTTTATGATTAATGTATATTTATTTATAAAACAACATTATTGCACTTCACCACTTTTTGTTCCAAAATTTCGATAAGTTTCGTGAACGTTTAAAACTCCATGAATCCATGAATATCATGGATTAATCGAGCTCTCAACCAATGGCATCGCTTCGATTTGTCGTCAAATGTTGCTTATTTGACTTTTTTTCCTGTCATATTGGAATGGAATATCAACTATTTACCTTTATTTTTGTAAACCCTTATTAGCAGTCATGATTCAAATTTAATCTTTAGTAATATTACTGTCAGTGTGTCTGTTCTTTAACAGTCAAATCACTAATTCGATTTTGATGTAATGTGATATAAAATAAGTTTAATACTTTTAAAAAGATAATCTCTTATGCCAATTAAACCCTAAATCGCGACGAGAGCCGCGCGATACAACTAGTTTCTAATAAATATTTAATATTATTGAATAACATAGTAACGGATTTGCGTGTCTATGAAGCATGTAATTACATTAATATGACATAAGAAACTATGATAACGCTGTATACTAGCATGCTAACGGGAAAAGTAGCTTATCTATAGAGTGCATATTATATTGTTTATCATTATTCCAAATCTAGAAACTATTAATTTACATGATTCATAGTACTTTTTAGCTCATCCTGCGGCTTTACCCGCTCAATTATATAGCACAAAAACCATCAAATCCTATTTTACCCCCTTGAGGAGTAAATTTAAAAAAGTAGCCTCGGTCTCTCCCCAGGATTGAAACTATCGAAAAAAAATTGGTTCAGCGGTTTAAGCATGAACAGTTTCATTCGTATTTATAATCAATTTTAATATTATGAATGTGCAAGTAACTCCATCTGTCTGTCTGTAGCTCTTTCACGACCAAACCGCTCGCGCTGAATCGAATTTCATGAAATTTGGTATTAAGCAAACTTGAACTTCAAGGACAAGCTACTATGACAACCAACACCCTAAAAAGCGAGCAAAACCGCGGGATAATTCTAGTATTAGTATAGATTTGAAACGAAATTAAAATATATCGTTACGTGCATTAAATTGACACGATGCAAGAGATAATAAGCGTTAAAAAAGCGCTCGATTGTGCGACTCCTTTGTGTAACGTCTACCTGAGGACGAAGCTGCGTTCGCACAATGCGGCCGCGAAGGGACCGGCGCGTTGGGGTGAGCTAGGTAGATTCTGTGAGAATCATCCGGAACTTTGCAATATAATAGATAGCTTTGTGATTATTATTAATGTTGTTTTATTCGCTTCTAATAATATTTAAAGTTGCAGAACACATTTGGTGTAAAATTTTGTTTCTTATTTTTGCTATTTACATATATACAAATGTAAATATACTTAAGTAAATGGTTCCTCTTTTAGAGAATGCTTATCAATCTTTAATTAGAATACGTATTATACAATCGGAGTTTATCTTTGTTATATTAAAAAAACCGCTTTTTACTAAAATATATGCATATGTACGTATATACCGAAGTAACATATTTTTACAATTCTTGTTTATCTGTCTGTTTGTTACGGCTAAACACTAGAAAGGAAAGGTTGGACCGATTCTGATGATAATATGGAGTAACTAACTTTTTTTATTCAAACGCCCACGAAGTCGCAAGCAGATCTAGTTATAAAATATGCTTTTATTAAAAATATAAGTTTGTGAAAAAACATTAGTTAATGAGTCCACACAATAGTTTGTAAAGCGTCGCGTAAAATTTCATCTTAATTACATATTTATTGAAAAACAATGAATTTTCTTTTAGAAAGTTTGGTATACATTAAAAGCGTTAATGGAAATATTCTAAATAATTTCAATATATAAAAAATTATACGTGTCATTGGTTTAGGTTGGATCCATGTCGTACTTATTTATTTTCTTTATATGGTATATAATAAAGTAAAGTAAAATAATTTCAATGGAGCGTTTTAAAACTTTTCTTAGGCGTTGATTTTAAAAACTTTACCTATTAATTATCCTAATTTTAAAAACTTGAAAGTTTCATTCATCAAATATTTATAAAATTTCAGTAGAAACAATAGGGTAGATTTTAGTTATATTACTATTGTAAAAGAAATATCACGTGCTCGTATTTAATCGTTCAATACACTTGAACGTGTATATAATGATGGGAATTCCCAACGTTGCTGCAGTGTTTAATAATTCCACGAATTCATGTATTGAAAAAAGTTACTTTAGTAAACAATAGTCTGTAGGTGCAGATACGTAATACAAAAGAACGTTAAAGCTCTTTGTCAGTATGTTGTCTATATGTATATTAATATAGAGCTTCGACAATAATTACTCATTAAACCCGAACGCTATCAGCTTCCTTGAGAGATTGAGAGGAGATGTCATGGTACTCTTATCGATTCGTCATCCTCCTACCCCTTATCCCTATTTACTTGGAGTCGGCGCAGCATCTCTTCTTCTCCTATATTATACTTCCCCATCTGACGTCACCTCGCAAGTAACATTATATATGTATAATATCGTCTTTCACACAATTATTAATTATATATATTGCTCTTATATATAAAACGATATTTTTGACGGTTTTTTTTTTTAAATTTAGATTTCGAAAAACTAATGACACGAATAAATATAACGTATGCTGTTCGCGAAATATTCAAATATCTCTGTTAACTTGTTGGTGGAACTTTTTGCAAGCACTGCTATAAGACCATACTTTTAACTAAATATACATAAACTAGATATACATATTATTACTATGTTTCGATTTGAAGGATGAGTGAGCCAATGAAAATACGGGCTCAAGGGACATAATATCTCAGCCCCGAATGTTAGACCCGTATTTCATATAAGAGATGGTTAATAATTCTAACACCGCCTCTGGGGTGACCACTTACCATCATGTGGCCGATTTGCCCGCGAGTTTTTTATATTATAGAAAAATGGTTGTTGATGACGTGTAATTTTAAGTAGAAATACAACACTTACTTTGTTTGCCTTCTTGTTTTAAATCGATGATTAATTGAAATAATTAACGATTTTAAAGATGACTAAATATCCCCCAAATAAATTCAAATCAACCAAACAATCGATTCGCATAATTTATACAAAAAATGTTATCTTTGTCAACAGAGTGAAAAATGGCTGACGTACGAGAAATTAAAAGAAGAAATACTCGAAAAGATCAGGAAAATCGAGGAGGAAAGACACGCAGTCGACCTGTGGCCCTGCGGTACGGAGTGGGGCCGCAAGCGGCGGAGACGGCAGGTGTCGGTGTCGCCGCCCTACGTGGTGTACATGCTGCCAGACTCTGACATCATGGAGGATTGGAGACTGGTTAGGAAGCTGCTGGAACGAGCGGAATGATGCGAATCATTCAAAGAGGTTTCCGGACATTGTGACAGGTGAAATTTTGACAGCTGGTATCGAAAACTCTTCGGCGGTACCGAAGTAGAGAACAAATGACGCGATTCTAATGTCGATTTCGTATGTTCTTTCGTATATACTACTACTTCATAGTCCCAAAATTAACACACAAAACAAATTTAATACAGATGTTTGCAGTTCGATACGACACGGAAACACAAAATGACTTAAGACGCTATAACATACTACCTCTGTCTTGTAAACATTGTAATTTTTGTTCTTCGAATTCCGAAAAAATTTATTATAAAATAACATGTACATACGGTCAAATAATGCACCCAACGGTGTACTTCACAATCAGAATATAATAATGTAATACGCGGCCTATTAGGACTTATACTACTAGGACTAAATATAGATATATTCATATATTAATATCCTGAAAAGTATTCGTAAGATGAGATAAGAATGATTTGTTCTTCCTGTTTGCTATTTTGTAAGTCTTGTCTTATCTTGGAATAAGTTTGGAAACCTCTGATTTATAATATATTGATTTTAAGATGTAAAAAAATTGTACAATCTACGCAAAAATTGTGCATAATTATTTAATTTGTTTTAGCTCCGTATGGTACGGTAAGTTTTCTGAAAATTATATCTAGAATAGGAATCTGCGTTGTGAGTAATTTTGTAAAAATCTATTATCATCTTCTATTTATTAGTAATTCTTACTAATACTATAAAATGTGAACGTATGATTGTTAGTAAGTCTGGTTATCGCTTAATGAAATGACTTGAGAATATATAGAACTGGCAATTAAAATAATGCTTAAAATGTCTTTTGTAATTAATTAGATTGTTCTTCATTGGTGATTATCATGTTTTTATTTTCTATAAAGTAACTACTTTTATACCGTTAGGTTTCCTAGTTTTTTTTTTCTTAGTATATAATGATTGTCGTATAGTGATGGGTAACATAACCGATATTTAAACGTTGTAATTGTAAATAAATTTAGTCGTTGTCTATGGGAAATAATTTTGTTCATCAATTGTAATGATAATTATTGTAACTCAGTTTCATTCAACCTTTTCTCGATATCTTTGCCCATTGCAACTGCACTTATTAGGGTTAATTTGCAAAGTCAACTATTGATTATTTTTTCAAAACATAATTTTTCATTTTTCCTTTTGTATAATAATAATGAAAGATAAGGATAGATAAATTACTACTAAATTTAATGTTTAGATATCGTGTAATATTTGTTAAACAATTGTTGCACTAAAAGAACTTTCAAGAATTTCCATGTATACTGTTAAAAATCTCTGAATATATATTTAATACAATACATTTTTGTCGGATGTTAAAACTCAAAACGATAAATTAGTGCATTAATTTTGCATGTTATCGCTCGAAACGGTTGTTGTATAAAGGAAGGAAAACTGTGGGCCAATTGACTACACGCGCAATCGTATTCCGACACAAGGCGATAATTGACTTAAAAATAAATCAATATTCGCAGTTTCACTTGTACATGCTTAGTAAATATTTTCAAACAGAAATAAAAGTGTCGTGTAATCAATCGAAGCACCTTTATGATGGAAGAGAACATTTTATTTTTATAATTTAACGGGATGATAATCAATTAGGTCACTATTGTATACTGAGGGGTAATTCTACTAATAAGTTGTCACTTCATCGCAATCAAATCGAAACGTTAACGACAAGCCGTTTTCCAATTCTACTATGTTCTAGATGCAGTTCGGTTGTAGTTAATATCTTAACCTTTATGAATTAGTAGAATTGTCCCTCAGTAACGATTGAGTTGTACTCATGTTACAAAATTTAAGTTGGATTGGGACAGAATGGGAATATATATTATAACCGTTATATGTAAGTGGAATTTGCCTTACGTTCACTCACGAAATAGCGCCCCTCCACGTTGAATTATCTGCGTACATTAACTATTACAATCTAATTTGTATTTTTTTCTTTTTCTTATATTAGTCATCTCACTCACACTAAGACATCTTGTAAGCATGATAATTTGGCGTGAAGGGAGGCTTTGGTGATTAAATAGATCTGTAATTGGTCACCTCTACAAGTTATTAACACTCGATAAAAATGTAAGCAAATACCTATAACTGATTCATTACGGGAATTCCAAAACTATTGTTCCGATTGACTTGAATTTAGTATGGTTACTTCTTTATATATATAGATAGATAAGGGGTAACTTTTGTATGATTTATACCCGAAAATAGTCGAGATAAACATCTAGTAATGTATTTAATACGTTTTTTTTTTAATGTAAATGTGCGACAATAATAAATAGACGTTTTTTATTTTATGTATGTCAAAATTATGTTTAAATTACAAAGGTCCGATTCCCACCCGGGGAAACATCGCTGTGTTTTCACTTGTTTATCTTGTGCCTATGAAACCTTCAGCAGTGGAACCTACATGCTGTTACTTTACTTTGTAATACATAATAAGTTTACCAGATTTATTTTAATTTATTGTCGTTTAAAACCATGTGTGTCGGTGAATAAAGACGTTGAAAATGGTTGGTGGTTTTATTGAAATATTTGTACTTCTTAGTAAGTTCAGTAATTAATTTATTTTTCACTTTTCTTATACGAATAATTTGCTATTTGCCAAATTTATATAACACATTAAAATATAATTTTAATGTATAAAAACTAAATTTATTTTAAAAAGATATAGCAGATAAATATATTATGTATACGTACGAATAAGCCCAAATAAACAGGCTTACATTTTTTTTTATTATAACATATATTGGGATATAGATAAATAGACAATCTGACCGTAAGTGGTCACCACATACATAGGCGATTTAAGAAATACTTACCATTCCTTACATCGCCAACGTACCACCAGCCTTGGGTACTAAGATAGAATTCCTTATGTATCCTGTATTTACACTGGCTTATTAACCTTGCAACTGCAACTTGGTAACCTGCAAATAGGAACACTCCCATAATATTGCTGCTTGGAGGTAGAATATCTAATAGATGGTGGACGGTACCTACGCATACAGCTTTACGTGTGGTACGTACAAGTATAATCTGAAGGACACTTCTTATGAAAGGATCTAAAATAAAAAAAATAAAAAGTTTACTTGGTGGTATGGCTTTGTGCAAGCCCGCCTGGGTAGGTACCACCCACTCATCAGATATTCTACCGCTAAACAACTTTACGCAGTATTGTTGTGTTCCGGTTTGAAGGGTGGGTAAGCCAGTGTAACTACGGGCACAAAAGACATAGCATCTTAGTTCCCAAGGTTTGTGGCGCATTGACGATGTAAGGAATAGTTAATATTTCTTACAGCGTCATTGTCTATGGGTGATGGTGACCACTTACCATCAGGTGGCCCATATGCTCGTCCGCAAATCTATTCCATAAAAAAAGTGTATCTACTAAATTCGCGTTCAAAACGATCGCCTCAACTTCAACATCTTTACTAATAAGGAGACGGTACTAACGAATTGCACTTCGCATTGTAGTCGCCATCACAGTGAACGAATGTGCAACAAAAACATGTCGTATCAACTGCAGCAGCTTAGCACGCCATGAGCTAATTACAAACATTGGATCCTATGACCACGCCTTGTCCACTGCACTTTGCTGTAACACATCTATGGCCTGTACTTGGGCATGTAAACGATCAAGTTTTGTCTTTTTCTAGAACAACTTGAAGGGTTTTGCATTATATATGTACATTTAAATACTATTTGTGTAAATATTAATAGAGTCCCTACTGTGCCAGTTTGTGTGCTCAGTTATAAAAATAGTTGTTTTGCAATATAATTAACAAAAATAAGAATTTTCGGACGGTAATAATTTACTCCAGACTTACCCCTACTAAACTAGAATGTAATCATGGAATTAGTGTTTTACAAATGTCAAAACAAAAGATAAACGCGACTTAGCTATTCATAAATGCATATATATTTACGATATACATACATATATAAATTAATGTGGATAATTTCCTACAAGTAGATGCACAAGAAAAGGGGCCACCGAAGTAAGTGGTCATCATTACCCACAGACATTCTATACATAATTCATCGCCATCTATACATATATAATGTCTGTTTGTAATATTGAAACAACCACTTTTACTAAATGCCTTTTGAAATAACTAATTTTACTAAATTTAGCCGTACATATACTTTTTTTTTTCATTTTTGGCCTTGACCTAAGAGACAGAAAAAAATTGATTAATTTCTGGAACATCAGTCCAGAATTGTTTCATGAATGTTCCATTTATGTTCTAATCTTGAAGGACATTTTTCACCAAGTTTAAATTGAATTTTAAGGTTTACAATATAAAAAGAAACAATAAAATCAGATAGATAATATGATGAATAGTTTTTATTTTTAATAATTAGTCATTAAATTGTTTATTGTGCGCGTTGACCTCACGTTTGTGCATTCTCAACCAGAAAAGATTAATATGCTTTTCTTTGTTAATAGCAGAACGACTAATAGCCATTAAGTGGTAAAGGTAAGAGATAACTTACATTAAACCCCTTAATTCTTCTCACGAAGCATAAGTTATATCTACGACCGTCAACACACTAGCAATTAGGGCGACGACTTTCATACATATTTCGTACCTGTAATTCCAAAATCTCTTTTCTAACCTAAATAAAATATATAATATCTAACAATAGAAATCCCGCGGTTTCACTCGTATATGATTTGTATTATACGTGGAATAATAAAATATCCATAAAGCTTTATATACAAATGGAAGAAACTTACCTTTTTTAAATGTAAAATATGTTTGATTATTGTAAGATATAAGATATTCTTTAGTGTATTTGATGGTAAGGTGTACGTATACTACCACGAACCAGCAATACTTAGTATTTATGGTGTTCCGGTTTGAAGGATTAGTGAGCCAGTGTTACTACAAGCACAAGAGACATAACATCTTATATCCCAAGGTTAGTAGCGCATTGCTGATATGTATAAGAAATTAATATTTCTTATATCGACAGCGTCTAAGATAATTTGTAAACATTTACCACCAGATAGACAGATGCCTGCCTACCAGCTAACCTATATCACAAAAAGTGTAAGTATTTATAACTTAAAATACTCAAAGAATTTGATGTAAACAGAAAATTGAAGGGTTACTTAGAAAGTTTTGTAACAATTATTTATTGACTAACAAAAAAACAAATAGGTAATACATAGTAAATAACGCATGGCCGTACTAACTTTAAAAATATCGCTCAAATTGAAATCACAAACAAACACATAGTTGCATATCTGAGTAGATGAAAATATATATCAAAAACATTAGTGTACCATACAAAACAAAGAGTCTCATATTAATGTAGGAAACGGGAAATCTGAAGGGCCTTTGACGTAACTAACGTGACTACAAAGCCCGCGGTATTATCATACAGAGACGAGCATCCCATAGAGGCATATAAACATCAAATAACATATACATATATGTATAACACAAACTTACATTCAATTTTTCAGACAGCCGATCCCATGAATCCTTTAGGAAATAAAGTCAGAACTAACACGATTTTTGTATTTACCTGCGACCTACATTAAATATGCTACAAAATTTGTTTATTTACATTACATTAGAAACATCTAAAATTATCAGTGTTTCTTTACTATATGTACTACATACAAAAACCTACCACTGGAAACACTATCTATTAAAAAACCGCATCAAAATCCGTTGCGTCATTTTAGAGATCTAAGCATACATACGGACAGACAGTGGTAAGTGACTTTGTTTTATTCTAAGTAATGATAATAATAATGATGATGATGATGATGATGATGATATAGTCTTGATTTTTCGCACTTTGACAAATAATTTATCAAACAACCTCGCCTCAATGCCTCCACTGGTGACAGGAGAGCTGGTTCGTTTTTTACCCAGATGATCGGAATTGCGATTCAACGAGGAAATGCTGCTGGCATTCTTGCCACGATTCCACGCGGTCAAGATTTATACAGTAACTAGTTTTAATTTTTTACACTTAATTTTATTAATTCTCATGTTAATGAACTTATTACTTTTTATCAAATTATACTTTATTCAAATAGGCTCTTTAAAGTAATTTTGAAACGTCATTTTACAAAGTTAATCTATACATATAATAAAATTGTGGAGTTTTTTTTGTAATATTAAAATAGCCTTTTTTACTCAATGTATGTATATGCATATACACAAATAAAAATGTTTAATAACTTTTTTTACAATTTTTGTGTGTCTTTCTGTTTGTTCCGGCTAATCTCTGGAATGGCTGAACCAAGTTTGATATAATAACGAGTAACTTAGGCTACATTTATTTTAGAATGATGTATAAAATCTTATGTCCACCGTACGAAACCGGGTAGGGCCGGTAGTCATACATATTAAAGTAAGCTACTTACTCAATTAAGCTTACAAATCCAAATAAAATATGGTGCCCTGTAATTTGTTAAAAGTGTTAACAAATTACAGGTCGCGATAATGTCGACCTTACTACTTGAGCCCAAAAATAAAAATTAATGGCGTTATTATTCAGTAGAGCGCGCTCTTGTTTTTAATAAGATCTAGCTGCTTATAAAGATATTTCATAAATATATATATTCAATGTATACAACAAAGGCTTAATATAAAGCTACCATGGGTTCGTCATGTTGATTCTACGAAGCAAAACTGACAAGAAATTCAACAGTTACTTTTTTTTCAATGAAAATAAAATGCATCTAATGAATATACTCGTTTATTTTTTACGTGTCCTGTAATACGAATATTAACACCGCGCTCTTCTATTGTTTATATAATCCTATGCGGTGTCATATACCTCACTTGTGTTTTTTAAGATAATTTTAAATATAGGCAAATGTAAAAGTTTCTCTTATGTCGATAATAAAAGTTTTTGTTTTATCTTGAAACTGATAATACACGCAAGCTACACTACATTTATGTGTTAAATTATATAACGTTTAATATAGAGGTAAATTAATTATTTAAAAAAAATATATATTAAAATATTCAACTATACCCTTTTTTGGGTTACGATCTACTAGTTTGCCGTTTGAATCACGCTCTCTTAAGGCGTTATTCCTCCTTTCCGACAGCGCTCTCTACCTCCTTTATTATTTGTTTACTAACAAAATATATTTTTTTAATTATTTAACCAATAATTTAAATAGTGGTTTTCTTTAATATCTATTAAGTTTTCTCGTTGCGTGTAAGACAAGTGATATAGCACAGAGAATCTATAGTACCTAGTTGAAAATATTAGCTTTTACTGAACATATTATATGACATGAATGACAATATGACATATAACTTATGATTATATTATTTATATTATTATATTTGTACTTACCGGCCTTCGAAAGATACGCTTTGAGTGTACGTTTCGAAAATATAATAAATTATCGATTATTTAAAAAGAAATCACACGACAGATTCGAAATGACAACAATAAAAGGGGGTAATCATGTAGTGTTTGTTTGTACATGATACATAATGTAGTTCCAGTTCTTTTATAATTTATATTATCCTGTACAGTATATAAAAACTTATTGAATAATACTTTTGAATTGAGGATAAAAATTACTCAGGCGAAATATCGTAAAATTTGTGCTATTAAGGTCGATATATATTAATATTTAAAAACAAAGTGAAACAAAATCTTACTTTTACCCATTTCATACTTAGTCCACTATGGGTCACGGGAACTTGCGTTAATATTAAATACATGTCAATACATCAACTCCTTAAGTGGTCCTTATAATAGCTCTAAAAGGGTAACATTTACAAATTATAGGTCCTTTTGTAACTACATATTTCGTAATAATAACTGGTATTTAACTTAACAATGTGATAATTTGACGCTACGTAATTTATACACAATACTTTTTTTCAATTAAAGTACAAAATATTCTGAAATGTAAATACTATGGAAAGCAACGAATACAGCCATTTATTAATACATATTTACAATATTTAAAATTAATAAAGAAAGTCATATAGGAACTAACTTATTATATAATGACCACTCGTACGCAAGAATCCGTTACATTCTTTTATTTAGCAAGAGTTTCAAGAGCGCTTTTAAAAAAATATTAATAATTTCATGATGATACCTTTATCATAAACATATATCATAATAAAGTATTTTAAGTAGTATTCAAACAAACAAAAATATTCTTTTAATATATTTTCTTACACATTTTCTGGCTTAATGCTGAAATACTAAGTGTTACGGCGTTTGGATAGAATATCCGACGAGATGTACAAGCCTTACTTAAGATTAAAATCCTTTCCTAATTTATTACTAATCTACTTTGAGCTGAGCACTGATGTCATCGACGCCTTTTACGACGGCTTTTTTATTTTTATAAATATTATAATAACTAACTATATTGCATAGCACAACTTTTTTAATTTATTATTTATACCGTGGGAGAAAAAAATCCTTTAAAAAGTTACATGAATCTTCTGTAGTCACTTAAATTTGTAGTAGAGTGACTTAAGTGTGTTATTGATGTTTCTCCTTCACCTTGTTTGTTGTTCAATTTGTGATAGGTTTTGGAGTAGATATGGGCTTCCCGCCCCACATCTTAGCTACCAAATTTGGTGACGAATTTGTGATGATAGGAATGGTTAATAGCTCTTGCTGCGTCAATGTCCATTGATGGTGGTGACCACTAACCGTGAGGTGGCCCATATGCCCGTCCTATATTATAATAAATAAGAATAAAGGCTAAAAACCAATGAAGGAAATAAGTACATATATTTCCTTGATCATTGAAACAAAAATATAATTAAAAGCAGCTTACAATAAAAAAATGTAATGTTTATTTTTACCCTTCTTATATTTTATTTTTGATATTATTACAGCCTTAATTTAAATACACAATACAAAAAATGGCTACCCGGGTAACGAGGTGAAAAGAAGTTCTGGATAATGCGGACCCCAAGATATTGGCAGCGGGTAAGTCCAGAGATAAAAAAATACATATACATACATATATTGAGTCTACTCACTAAGAATTTAATCTAACAAAAAATTTTAATAATAGTATGTATATAGTATAACGACTATTACGGTTTCAACGAATACCTCATATCGATGAAAGGTTTCTAATTTTCCTTCTCCAAATATCAATGGAGTGTTTACACGACCTCTTTAATTATCAGAGATAGTTTATATGCTTAACAATAAGGCTGGTTTCACATGGATAGAAAATTAAGCTACTATTCCTGAATAACATTACCAATGATATGTATTAATTAATTCAACCTTCCGGCAAAAAATGTACTCCGGAGTAGCGCTCTACATATGTATGTATGTAATCAGCTCTACTTAGTCCTATTGTTTTCCGGTTTGAATAAGCCAGGTTGGTAGCGCATTAACGTTGTAAAAACGAATAATTTTAAAAGCAGATAACGCATCTGCAAGTCCCCGGTGTTGCAGAATGCAGCGGTGGTAATCACTTTACATCAAGTGACTCTCTTTCTCATTAGGCACCGATGTAATTAAAAAAATGTCTTACAGTACAAATATACTATCAATGATTTGCTTTCCACCAATTTATAATAAGTGTCATAATATACGTACACATCGTTGTGAAATTATTTCTTAACGTTTTTGCATTATACATGAAACAATAAAAAGTTCCTTATCGGATGTCATACTGTTTCGTGTTTGTTTAGAAAATCTTGAAAACGTTAGTGAATGCAATATGATTTATGTGTCTGAAATAGCAGCATAAAAATATACAAACACTTTTGTTATTATAACTTTTGTCAGACATTAGATTTTAATAAAATAATAATATAGGTTTATCTTTAACCATGGTATATTCTCTATAATCTATAAATATATATATATATATATATATATATATATATATATATATATATATATATATATATATAATCTATAAATATTATGAAATTCCGCTTAGAAACAACAAACTTCAGCACTAAGGAACGGCTTCTTTACTACTCCTAACACCTATGAAAGAAAGCCTGGTGACAGTAGAACTGGATGGTTTTTTGCCGAAAGGATCGGAATATATGTTTGTATTCTTGCCTCCTTTCCTCGCTATCAAGATTTATACAGTATACATACATAATTGTACATATTTATTAATATTTGTATATATTTAAGGACTTAGGTAATGTTAATAGATATACATAGAAATTTATGTTTAAAACGAATTTAATATTTAATTGTTGGTTTCATTATTTTAGACACATTTCATGTTCCTTGTGTTGCTTAAATTATATGTGAGTTATATTTAAGGAACACTAACATTTTATAATATTTTAGCACGAGGTAGCCGTAAATGAATACCCTTTGATGTTGTTAATAAATAAATAAATAACCAGTTGAGAAACAAGTTGAGACATTTTAAATTAATCTGTTTTTAGGGTTCCGTACCTAAAGACTACCTAAAACTCTGTAACTAATAGTCCGCGGTATCTGTCTATCACCAGACTGTATCTCACAAACTGTAATAGTTGTTAATAACCGTAATAGTTTGTAAATTTTAAGAGAAAAGGTAGTTCCGTTTCCACCATAACAACGAAAACTAAAAACAACCCAAAATATATATGTGCAATTCTCATACAATTTTGTGCCGCCTTTGTAATAATACGGAACCATTCGTGCACGAGTCTGACTCACACTTGGCTTATATATATAAGTACATAAATACCCTTAAAACTTCGCAGTGTATAGTACACCTTATATATGTTCAGCTACATATTTAACTCATCAATCGCCGGTTGGCAGTGAGCCACCGCGCATAACCTTACGATTACAATATACGAGCTATATGAACAAAGATAGACCGAATGCCAATCGCTAACGTTAAGTTGGAAATGTCTATTATATTTAAATTTGAAAATCATTAAACCCTTACAGAGCCGATATGGCCCAGTGGTTAAAACGTACGCATCTTAACCGATGATTGCGGTTTCAAACCCAGGCAAGCACCTCTAAATATTCATGTGCTTTATTTGTGTTTATAATACATCTCGTGTTCGGCGGTAAAGGAAAATATAAAAAGAAACCTGCATGTGTCTAATTTTATAGAAATTCTGCCACATGTGTATTCCTCCTATGAATATGAAATATATTTCCCTCCTTTAAACCTTCTCATCAAAGGGAGAGGAGACCTTAGCCCCGCAGTAAGAAATTTACAGGCCGTTGCTGTTGTTGTTATAGAGGTACGCAGCCAACAGTATTAATGTACGCTAATCAAATCATCGCCAATAAACGTCAAAGTTTTATAACCTTGTTAATAAAATTGTATACCATTATTCTTAAAAAAATAAATCGAAATTTAAAATAAGGAAGAAAACCTCAAAATCATAATAAACTTTATTCAAGTGGGCTTTTACAAGCACTTTTGAATCCGTCATTTAACAATTAAGTGAAGCTACCAAGCCTACCAAAGCTGCCGCTACAAATTTCACTTCATGAACTCACATTTCAAGAATTAATTCTAGCAATAATTTAATACCAGTGGGCCGCACACGAAACTGCGTTTATTAAATTTTTATGAATTTTTAGGAATTTTGAAACCTATGACAAGTTTTGATTTTATCAACCGACTTTTCCATGGGTATACGATTTACGATTATTTTTTGCTAGATATATTGTATGGTTTTCTGACCCCTTGGGTTGTCTGACACCGGCTCCAAATATAACAAAAGTGACTACATAATATATATATTTACTTGTAGTAAGTTGTGGTAGTGCTTTGTGCAAGCCCGTCTGGGTAGCTACCACCCACTCATCAGTTATTCCACTGCCCATATACTCGTCCGCCAACCTATATCCACCTATACCCATAAAAAAAAAAAAAATTAAATCGTAAATCGACTTTTAAGTAGTCTAATAGTTTTCATTTTACTTAGGAGAACTCTATAAAATATTTTGAATACGTAATTTTTTTTTTACTTTTTAGTGCATATTAATTTGTTTTGAAATAGTGTATTGTTTGAAGTAAGTTTTTCTTTTTGTTAAAATTTTTTATTTATTTAATTTGGATTTTAATCTGACTAGTCTTATCTTATGATGTATGCTGTGTTTACCTTTTAACTTTAGTTTATTTATTTTTTATGTTAAGTAGGTACTTTTTTGTAATTGTGATATTTATAGTTATAGGTAAATCAAATAAAGAAAGAAAAAATTACCGTTGCCTCGGAAAGCACGATATGCCTTATTTTTCTCTTGTTTCGGTTTACCAACCGTAGTAGACATGTACCTGTGGTTGCGCAAACATAGTTCACAGTTAGCTCGCCTTAGAAATATGCTACAGTGGCTAAAATTCTATTAGAAGTTTTTAAAATATTATTCCCTAAAATTTGATACCGCAATTTAGTTTTATGTACCTGATTTTATTTATTTTTAATTAAAAAATATGTTATATCATGTATATAGCATACATAATGGTATTTGAAATTCTGACTTAATTCTATTAATATTAATATTATGAGTAATTATTAAAAGTAAAGTAAGGACGTTGAAAGCCTCCTGTAAGCTGTATAGAATCGACTGTTTCGACTTTATTCTACTACGCTCCTTCACTGTGCATTTGTCGAATTGCATATGACACATGCACCATTCTTAACAGTGACTTCCTTTGTAACTGAGTACGAGATAATTGAGATTGTTACCAATAAACCTGAACCAATACAACACCACCACATCTAAACTAACTTATCCAGGGATACTTAACACACTCAAAAAAAACCATCAAAATCAGTCCAGCCGTTAGGACACAGATACAGAAAAAATATACAACTTTATAACAACACACAACACAATTTTCTTATATAAGAAAATTAGAAGAAATAAAATAACAAATTATAACTTTAATATATAAAAAACATGAATGAATAAATTTATAGCTAGTGTTAGACTGGTGTATAAGGATTGTAACTTATACATCAGTTCATTAATTCTGAGTTACGGAACAAATAAACTCACATATACCCTAAATGCATTATGCTTCTTTTTAGGGCAGGACTTATACGTAATAATTGTAGAGTAGAGTGTTCTAGTACTATATTGTTTGAGTGTGTAATGTTCATCTTAAGTGTAAATAAACTAACTACTCTGGTCGTCCTTGCACGGAGGCCGGAGCCGAGGTAACTTTGGTCTGGATATCAGGTAAATTGTAATAAATAGTCGCTTCTGCTTTTTACCTGCAAAATTGTTCGCATTACTGAATGCTATCGAATTGAAAAATTAAAATAAGTTATTTTTGCTATTATGCGTCGTTTAAACCAGGAAACAGATATTTGCTAAAAGTTATATGTATTTAGTATTTTTTAATTGAGATATCTAAACGTGAAATAATATTGGAGATAACGTAGGAAAGTAGTTGAAACATCAAAGTAATGGAATATTAATTAATAGGATTTCAAGTTTAAAGTTTTTGTACATATTTAAAAAGAAAAATTTTAAAAAACAAAGTTATTATTATTATTCTCAATACGAGTATGATTATTATCAAGCACTTTTGTCATTAAATATATTAAATAAAAATAAGCACTAATTACCATCTGCCTTTTAACAAAAAACAATATCTTTGGAATATAAAGTTTACAGAAATGAACAAACAATAAACTCAGTAAATCTATCCTTAATGAAAATCAACGAATAAAACTTGAAGCTTTTGTACATAGACATATTTACAGAATATAATGTAAAATACATTATTGAGAATTAAGATGCATTAAATTTATATGCGACTTTGAGTATAATCATTATGACATTTGAAGGTTATATGAATCAAATTAGCGTATCACCGTATATCAGTTTTGACATTTCACGAATAAGAAAAAAGCACAAGTTTTTTTTTCTTTTAATTATGTGTTATGCCAAGTGTAATAGAAATAGAAAGCCTTTAATTTTTTGCATAAATTAAAATGATGATGGTTTATATTAAATTTATAATATTTAATAGTGATGTGAATAAATGGTAAAGAATAAAATTTGAAAATACAAGGTTACAATAACTTATCATTCAAGCATGCAAGGACCTCTCATCTTATGTGAAGGTGAAGAGCTTCTCCAGACTTTTCTATATGTGTCTGTCTTTACCAATTGTCATCCAGTATTTACTATTTACCAGCTATTTTCATCATGTCATTATCCCAACGAATTATTGATATTCCTCTCTTGCTGCATGTAATAGCATGCTAAAATAACATTATTTGTATTTTAATTAAATTCGAAATTCAAATTACTATTTTTAAAATTGGAATTCATTATGTTTGTAATATTTATGATTATATGAATTCATTAAGTATTCTGTCGCTGAAAATTTATAGTCACGTCACCGTTTTAATATATGATACTATAAATATGTACACTAGAAAGAATACATAGGAATTCGTTAAAGTTAAAGCTGTCATTTCTTAATTGTAATAAACTAGTTGTTGAACGCAGCTTCGCTCACGTTTAAAAAATCATCGTTAGACATGAAAAGCTGTCTTTCCTTAGAGTTTATAACAAATTTAATGATATTCCCTGCAGTGGTTCGGCCATGCCTTGATGAAAGATCAACAGACATACATTCTGTCCTCTTTCATATCTATAACAGTATAGACGTATATTTTTTTAATAAATTAATAGATCTATGCAGAGGTATTGCACATACCTGTGCTGTAACTTATTATTCTACTTACTATAATAATTCAATTAACTTTTTTATATTCCTGGCCGTTTTAGGGTTGCGTACTTAGAATCCACTATTAGGTACTTTATATTACGAACCAATAATTATTTATGACTACAGCAATGCGATCTGTAAGATTTCACTTCGTGTCTCACTCGTGAAATGATGACAGCCGATTGATTGACATTTAGATACGAGTGTCCTATAAATTTCATAATTATAACAGTTCATGTAACACATACAATTTGACATTTTGTGCGGTGTTTCTGCGATGAGATTCGAGTTCTTGATACAGAATAATGCTACTAGAATCGAACGTGAATTTTGTAAATGGAGATATTTTAATATCTGTTGCTGTGTTTAATCTTCATTATTGCGTGAAGTAGATTTGGCGGGCTTTTAAGAAACATAAGTTTGAAAAAAAATGGCGGGTTTTGTGACTATGTAACTGTATATACATATGTACTTAATTAATCATTTGATGAAATAATGATTAAGTTCATTTTTTTAAATAAAAAATTAAAATATTTTAAGCAATAGAATACAGTTTTCATAATATGGAGTTCATGTATCCAAACAAACAACTATTAAGTTGTTCTGACTTTAGCAAATTAAATATGGCGATTATTATTTTTTATAATTTGACACGTACTGGTCGTAGTATATTCAGCCTATTACGTGTCTAAACATACCATTTATAATTGAGGTAGGTATAATAATGCGTGAGTATTGACTATTATCGTAGGTACATTCTTTTTGGAGATACATCGGTATATAATTGCAAATAAATATTTTAAATTGGAAGATTCGACCTGGCGATATGTTTTTTTTTTAATAAATGTTCTTTGGATACGTTTGTAAGTGAAGTCCTTTTAAACGTTTGCATTGACTTGGATGCTTTTTTATCTGTATTTATGAATATGAATAGTTTAGATTGAACCCCGTAGGTATTGGTGCGATCGCTCGAACTATTTGTTATAATTTGCATATTTACCCTGCAATAAAATCATAATTAATCCTATTATTCTGAATTTATTTGAGTACTATGACGTTTTCCCTACACCTATTTTTCAATATATTTTTCCCTGTTCAAATTTGACTTATACTCGTATCTACTACAAATAAAATAACTTTTTAAAATTCAAATTAAGAATTTTAATGGTGCAATATATTGTTTAATGATTTAAAGCTTATTTTGGTTATTTGGTATTGTATGCATCTTACACGAAACCTTAATCGTTTGTAATTGATATATGAAACAAATATTAAAACTGGAAGACAGGATCTAAGGTGCGTAGTGTATAGTGAATTCTAATATTAAATTAAAATTAAAAAGCGATTCAGCGATCGTCAAACTGAACTATTTATAATTAATATTAATTAAAAAATAATTCTAACAAAATGACAAGAATTAAAGTTAGTTCCAAGCATTTATTTAAATCGTTTTATTTTTGTACCTAGTAAATTAAAAAAAATTACATTGCGCAACATTTTGAGCAAAGTACAGGTAATGTAGGAATCAAACACTCGTATTTAAATGCAACATTTACCTTAAATTTGCCAAATTATAATATAATATCATTACTTCCCTAAAGCTTCCTAAAGTCCCCTAGTTCCTTAAAGTCCTTATTAGTGACACTATCTTCCTTCTTGGGGCATGGTATCCTTTTCTACAATAAAATTCCACAGACATTTTTAACTTTGCCGTTTCATAAATTTAATTCATTTGTTAATAATACTTTGGTAAAAGAGGCATACTATTCAATACAATAATAATACAGACAATAAAAAAGCGTCGAATTAATACTTGTTAACTTCCAGACAACATACATTTATAATTGTAACTAAATAACATGGCTGTTTTTTTAAATATTAAAAAAGAGTAAGTACTAAGTTTTTTGCCGGTTCTTTCTTCTCGGTAAAATCTACGTTCTGAAACGGTTGTAGCTTCACTTAATATAAAAAATGATTAAATGATGATTCAAAAGTGCTTGTAAAAGCCAACTTGAACTAAACCTACTTGAACAAAGTATGTTTTGATTTTTTTTTATTATAGAATGGTGCAATAATTCAGAATGTTTTTTTTTTCAATACAGCATTTACGTTAACTGGCTAGTAATATTGTTGTTTTTTTTTATTCCAATGATTTCGTTTTAGTTGTCATTTAAATTGAGCACCAGATCAATATCATAACACATTTTGAACACTCTTTACTTTTCCTTATCGCTTAGGTTTTGGCCATACATAACCAAATGTAAAACTTACACCGTGTACCTATTTTAAATTGTTCTGTCTATCGGAATCCAGGTATGTGATCGCTTTTATTTAAAACTATTCATGATTTACCAGCTACCCATTCCAGCTTTGTCCCGGTGGTCGAGAAGTGTGTACACGGGTTCGATTCTCGGCCGATTCGATGTAGAAAAAGTTCATTATATTTCTATGTTGTCTTGGGTCTGAGTGTTTATGGTACCGTAGTTACTTATGATTTCCATAACACAAGTTCTTCAGCTACTTACATTGGGATCAGAGCAATGTATGTGATGTTGTCCAATATTTTAAAAAAAATAAAGAAAATCTGTGTATATATACAACTGTTAGTTCGAAGAACATACAAAGAAATAATCTTGATTTTTTTCCGGCTTGGAAATTCTCTGCGGTTTTCTCCTTTAATCGTCGTATCACGTCGGATGCCCCACCAACGACGTTATATCATTAAAGCTGTCTAATTAATAAATAAGTTATAGTAAAATCTGCGAATTGAGCGATAACTTTTTTGTTAATTTCATGAAGTTGCTCCATAGCTAGTTACAAATATATATTATGTACGTTTTCACTTATAAGTAAGTGCTATAATAATAGAACAATTAAATTTTATATAATAAGAATCATTATTCTATTATTATTATATATCTATTAATAAGTTGACTGTTATTATTTTATTATAGTCAAAAACAAATTATATTTTATTCAAGTACGGTCATTCAAGCGCTTTTCGAATCGTTATGTTACAATGTTGAATTAAATTTAAAGCTACCACCGGTTCCGAAAGTAGCTTTTAGCGGCGAGTATCGGTAAGAAACTCAATAGCTACTCTTTTTCATCATTTCAATTACAGAGTGTTTATTACTTAGACACTGGAGTCCGAACTCAAAAAATCCGAACGCAATTTAACAAAAAATTGCTTTAAAACTAGTTTAATCTTAATATTATTCCAATATAATTATACATTATTACATTGTCATTAATAGTAAGTAAATAAAAAACAAAAGAAGTTCACAAAACATTCGATTTTACATATTACTTTTTATTTTTGAATGTTTTAAAAATGGTTTTATATATAGCAAAATAATGTTAATTAAAATTAAATAGAGATTTAGATATTTATATAATATAGATATAATTAAAAGAAAAATCGCAGGCGGTTACACAGAGTATGTTCGTAAAGTATTATATATCGCGCCTAGAAATCAATAAATACTTAGTCCTAGCTTTTTTATTTCAAATATACATAATATTGTATTGATTAATACGCCTCATATATCAATATAATTTGAACAAAGCTTTATATTTTTTAATAGAACAACTTAAAAGTAGCTGTGGAATCATATTAATTATTTCCATATAAATAAAAACTCTTTCCAATGTTCATTAGTATGTACTATGTACACGACGCACTTTTTTGTAATAACTAGCAACCGTCCCGACTTCTCATGAGTACTTCATATGTATCGTTATATTATGACCAAAATACATAAAATTATTTAATTATTAACAAATTGTAGCCGATGTGTATTCTAATGTACAATCTATTTTACTGTAATTTAGTAATTTTTGCTACCAAGAATAATCGGCAAGAAATACAGAAGTTACTCTTTCCTGCAATATGTTACAAACATTTATTATTATTAATATATACTATGTGTGTTCCGGAATGTAAATGTATTACAGTTATTTGAAAAATTTATACGAGGATTAAGTTCTAATGTGACGAAAATCAATAGAAAATTATAACTGTTTTAAAATTATATCATCAAAATCTTTATTAATATTACAAATATGAAAGTAACTCTGTGTCTGTCTCTCTTTCACGACGAAACCGCTGTACCGAATTTGATGAAATTTGTAACGAAGCAAGCGTAAACTCCATGAAAGTACTACTTTTTTGCCTAACACATGACAAGCAACAACCTAAAATGAGAGCAAAAGCCGCGGGCGATTACTAGTCTCTACATAGTATAAAACAAAGTCGCTTTTTCTGTCCATATGTCCCTTTGTACGCTTACATTTTTAAAACTACGCAACGGATTTTGATGCGTTTTTGTTTAATCGATAGAGTGATTCAAGAGGTAGGTTTTTGTATATGATAAATAGACAATATAGTTAAGTAACGCTGATAATTTTAAAAGTTTCTAATGTGATATCGTATTTTTTTTAAAGTTTTTGCGCTTACATTGTAAACGCTAGCTGAACCCTGCAATATAGATCATAATAATGTACTACAGAATTGTACACCTCAAAAATGTCTACAAAAAAGTCTGTGATGGTATATGTCTATCTCTTAAATATAACCCACCATAAATATTTAGAGAAATAATGACTTATTTTCGAAGCGACTTTAAGCAAAATAGCATTAATCCTTATCGAATTAGGTGCCTTAAATTAATTGTGCATTCAAATAGATCAATATAATAAAACAATTATTATTTAAACATTATATTTGTCCGTACCCTAAAATATACAGACTGTTTTTTCAAAGTACCTTTATTTGTCGATTTAATATCCATAAGCTTTGTTTTATGGAATAGGTTGGCGGACGAACATATAGTCCACGTGATGGTAAGTGGTCACCATCACCCATAGACAATGAAGCTTCATTTAACTAACAGCGGTTAGTAATATTAACTATTCCTTACATCGCCAATGCTTGGAAACTAAAATGCTATTTCCATTGTGCCTGTAGTTACACTGGCTCACTCACCCTTCAAACCGGAATACAACAATACTGCGTACTGTTGTTTAGCGGTAGAATATCTGATGAGTGGGTGGTATCTACCCAGGCTGGCTTGCACAATGCCCTACCACCATGATTGAAAAAAACATACACTTTTAAATTTGAACCAATACTTTAAGATATATTAGTTATTAATTTCATAGCAAGTGCAGGTAGAAAGCATGGCTTGATTGCTCTTTTATTTTAGTTTATTAAAATTTTCTTATTATATTATTATTATAAGACAATTTAATATGCGTTGTATGTACTTATTTATATTTACATGTGTATTATGTATTATTATAATTCATACGCAGTATTAATTTGTTCTAGTTATTGTATCCCTTCCCAAATTTACTTTACAGCCAGTCCTCTGCCCAAAAGTTGCTTGGAAGTGATCGCTGTACTAGCGACAAGTCCGCCTGTTGCATTCATGCAATTTTTGTATAATTTAATCTTTATGTATCATTTAGATTTAAGTATTGGTGCATTTATTCATAATTAAATAAATATTGGTATATTACCATACCATATTTGGTAGTTATACCAAGTAATAAATCACTAAATTGTTATGAAATTCATAAGTTAAGAAACACTAAGTCAATGTATAAAATTTATAAAAGGAGTGCAGCGTGTTTCGGGTTAAAGGTTTTCGTATATAATATTATTATATTAAAAGCCATATTACGTATTTTCTCGACCTTTAAATTTTGATAATCGATGTCACAAGCGTGAACTTTATGTTAGTATAATAATGTCCTATGGCTTTCATCTTTACTCAAACTATCTCCGTAACAAATTCCATCTCAATCGATTCAGCTGTTTAAGCCTGAAGAGGTAACAGATTTACTTTCGCATTTTTAATATTAAGTATAAATAGCCCACATAATCTCTATAAGGAAATATTATAGCTAAAATAAAAAAATAAAAAAAGAAAAACAAAATTATAGTATAGCTATTTAAATTCATTCTAAACAAACATAATTGATAATTAAGTCAATTAAAAAGACAAATTTAAATCATAGTATTCTAATCCATTATAATTATATTTAAATTGAATATTGCTAACATTTTAATTTAGAATTTCGACAAAACCTCTTTAAACCCTCTGTTGTTGCAGATGTCCATGTGCGGTGATAATCACTTTCCATCAGGTGATCCTCCTCGTCCAGGCTCGTTTGCCACCTCTTACATAAAAAAGAAAGAAAAACATATCGAAATCCTTGTAAGCAGTTATCTAATTTTGTTGTTGTAATTAGCAAAACTTATTATACTGAATTCAGGAATAAAAGATGTCGTGACGATAGCGTGAGATCTCGATCCAGTGACGCCCAAGAGACAAAGGGGGTGAAAGTGTGAAGTGTGATGAAGGTCAAATGAGACAGTGTACTTATTGCCACAAAGTTCTATAACTGCTTACTTCCCAAGGATGGTGGTACATTTGCGATGTAAGCGATGGTTAATGTTTCTTACAGCGCCTATGTTTGTGATTCGACCTACAGGTCTGCTAGGCTACATTAGTCAGTCTGATTTACAAATACGATTGGCACATTGAAAATTCTATATTCAAATTGAGGAATGTAAACATCGAATATAATTAATCGAGTAAATATACTCTTATATTTACTCGATTAATGTCATTCGATATAAATCTATCAACGGAAACCATATAGCAGAATTGTTACACTGTTTTAATCAAATAAGTCAAGAATAAAGTGGAAAAATGGACTACTTTTTTCTATATACCTACACTTCTACAGGTAAAGCTCAAAGCCAAAACAGCTAAGGACCCCTGTTGACTATTTTTAGATAATATACCAATTGTGTTAATAATAAAGTAAATATGCCTATAATTACAATAATGTTTATCTTAAAATTTTTAGGCACGGACGAACACAAGTATTTTTGATTTATCGAAAACTGAAACGAGCAGCGACGCTGTCGTGACGTGACGTGAAATAACTTGAAATTAAAAAAAAAGAAGTATAATGGACAAAATAAGTTCCAATTTTAAAATACACCTACATATTGCAATTTTTGTTTTAAAGATAAAAAAAGTTTCAAGCTGATTATTTATATGAGGGACTCATTTAGTGTAATAAAATTTATTTATAACCAAGATTTGACTTAGTTGTAAACAAAAACATAGGGTGAAAGGGCCGTCGATAGTTGCGTTACTTTATCTAAATGATTTATTCCGGCCCTGACTGTAATCGCTAGTTTATCAATTTAAAAATCGAAGGCTTAATCTCGGCACTTTAGGGTAGTACCAACCGTAATACTGAGGTGACACACATATGTATATTAATAACTATCTGAGCCTGCGACTTCAAGCGCATTTGAATTTATCCTAAAGGTTATTGACGTAGCCTAAGTTACTCCTTATTACATCAGCTTTCTGCCAGCAAAAGTCCCGTCAAAATCTGTCAAGCCGTACATACAGGTAAAAATTGTAAAAATGGTATTTTGTTATATGTATCAAATATACTGTATACATATTCATTTAGAAAAAAACGATTTTTTTTTTAATATTAGGAACAAACAGACACTCCAATTTTATTATATGTATAGTGTACTACAAATAGAAAATTAAGTAAATCTGTTTACATTTAAATATATTTAAAACAGTTCTTGACTAGACGGAGGATTCCGTGTGTAGGTGTGGCATAATTAATTAACATTTGAATGTACATACAAATACGTCGAGATGGCCCAGTGGTTAGAACGCGTGCATCTTAACCGATGATTGCGGGTTCAAACCCAGGCAAGCACCGCTGTTTTATGTGCTTATTTCATCTTAATAATTCAGCGGTAAAGGAAAACATCGTGAGGAAACCTGCATGTGACAAATTTATAGATTATAACTAGAAATTCAGCCACATGTGTATTCCACCAACCCGCATTGGAACAGCGTGGTGGAATATGTTCCAAACCTTCTCCTCAGTGGAGGCCTTTAGCCCAGTAGTGGGAATTTACAGGCTGTTGTTGTTGTTGTTGTTGTAGTACATACAGCCTTACTATGGAAATAGTATACAAGTATACATATTCTTTTAAAAACATATATGCCGTTTTTTAAGTTACATATGTAACGATTTATTTTTCTAAATATAATAACAACTTGATCCGCTCTATAAGATTAGAGTCCAAGGTCAAAATCGATTTTAGAAATTGACCAATCGACAGATAAATTACTTGTCAAAAAAGATATTACTATTTCAGTGATAAGACTATTCCACTTTGCATGATTTATCTTTCAACATTACTCGTTTTAGGCCTTCTGGTATTTTACTTTGTCATTTGTAATAAAGAAGTTCATTTTTGTATTAAATTCTCAACAATTGTTATGTTACTAAGAATTGTAATATAACACTGATAAAATTCGAAAATCATCTAAAAAAATACGAAAAAATACGAATAAAATATTAAAACACACATTAATTGATGTCAAAATTAAAATCAAATAAAAGCACGAAATGACATTCCGATTTTAAATATTTTAGACTTGATTCATAATTATAATTAAATTTTTGTATACAACAACAACAACTACAGCCTGTAAATTCCCACTGCTGGGCTAAAGGCCTCCTCTCCCTTTGAGGAGAAGGTTTGGAACATATTCCACCACGCTGTTCCAATGCGGGTTGGTGGAATACACATGTGGCAAAATTTCTATGAAATTTGTCACATGCAGGTTTCCTCACGATGTTTTCCTTCACCGCCGAGTACGAGATGAATTATAAATACAAATTAAGCACATGTATACAGTGGTGCTGGCCTGGGTTTGAACCCGAAATCATCAGTTAAGATGCACGCGTTCCAACCACTGGGCCAGTGATGATATTAGACATCAACTTAATTTGTATTAGATATGCGTTAATTGTAAATGCAATGTTTGGAAGTTGGATAAGATATACGTTATATGATTATATACTCATGTTGGCTCAGGAATTTTATTATAATAATCAAAAGGATATCTTTCAAACCAATTTCGATACAAGACCATTCACAAAAGAGACTAAGTACACTGATGGCGTTAAGGGTGCAAAGTCTGGTATTATAGGAGAGATTTTGCGCAGGAGTGGGTTTACGTCGTTTCCGAGACACTTCCAAACTCTGGGATGCTATCGAGAGGACATATAAATGCACTAACTTTTTAACCGACTTCAAAATAAAAATGTTAATTCGTATTTTTGTTTGGTTCGTACGAACCTTGTCGTTTATAAATCGTTTGAGAACATTATTCTTTTACTTAGTAATTATTTCCAGTTTGGTCTCATCTGCAACTAGAAAATAGCAACGTAAGGGTAAAACAATACGGGATAGAAAATTATGTACTCGACTTTTATCGAATACTTTTACTTTTGTATAATTCAATTTCTCTGAGAGTAATTTGAGGTCAGCTTTTTTGCGAAAATTTTATAGTAATACTGGCCAATTCTAGGATTTATATTTAAGACCCCGAGATATAGAGCTCTGTAAGCCAGCCACAAGCCTAATAAAGCAGTTGACCTACTGTTAAACTAAAAAATGTATCTCGTTATTGATAATGTTTCATAGTTTAAACAAGCTGATATTGTTATTATAAATGCAGTTACAATTTGAAAAACAATAATTATTGTCATTATATAAGTAAACATAATCGTCGCACAAATACTTGTAAGTAATTAACGAGTCGATTACGCCATCTTGAAATAAGCGTGACGTCACACGTTTAATGTTATTCTTAGAAATAAAACAAATACGACGACGAATTCGGTGCAGGCATCTGAACCGTGGGTGGTTGTTTCAATACACGTCATATTGTACACACAAAGTTGTAATCTTTTGAAGTATGGTTCAACGAAGTCAATTAGGATCTAATTTAACTATAAATTGAATTATATTATAAGCTGAATCGCTATATTGTATGACAGAGACTCGGAACAATACTATGTGCATGTTATTTTTACATTAGCTTACTAAAAAAACACACGTCAAAAAAACATTGACAAATAAAGCATATTAGTCAATACAAGATTATTTTAATGGTAAAACGCGTGGGCTTTGTACCTATTCATTGATTTCTGAGCAGAATACATACAAATTTATTCGTACTTTACTGACATACACTGTAATTAAATTTTGAAAAATAGAACTGAATTTCTGGCGTGGTTTTCTCGGTAGAATCTAAACTAGAACGGGTAGTAGCTTTAACGTTTAATATACTTAAAATGTTGATTCCGATTTTTTTGAGCCCATTTCAATAAATATTTTTGTAATTTTGATTTGACTTGTACAAAATAATAATCGTATTAATGCTGGAAATAATACATACATATATAATGAAACAACTACACATATATACATAGGTAGTAAGTTCATGTTTTGGTTATTATATAAACTGTAACTTTCGTAGTAATATCTCTACTAGTATTAAATGTAAAATTCGTTTAATAGAACGTAAAATGCAAAGGATGTTTTGTATTTTACTAATAATAACTTAAGAATCGATAACAATAATGCTTAAAAAATTACAAATATTAGTTAAACAATAGTTCAATTATGAATTTTGGCCACGTGGAATGGTGCCTAGAATCTGCTAACATTCTTCCCCGTTGAATCGCAATTCCGATCCTCTGGGCAAACGAACCAGCCCTCCTGTCACCAGTGGAGGCAATAATACGAGGTGTTCTACTTTTGTTTAAGCTTTTTGCTCCATTACTCCAAGGCCAAAGTGTTTCGACAGCAAATGGGACATAAGACACAAAGACTTAGAAATAAACTATATTAAGGCATTAATTTTCGTCAATGGGTCACTAGCCAACAGAACTTATATGTTATATGTACCTTTTAAATTGAAACAACAATACTAAGTATAATAGATAATAGTCTCTTTGACGGTTGAATATATGATGGATGGACCAAGCCAGACCAATTTGGACGAAGTTCTAACACAAAATAATTAGTATATTCAATATTTATTTTATTATATTTTAGATCATTGTTAGTTTCAATTAGTTTTTGCCTCGAAATTTTTACCAAATTTTTAAGATTTATAATAAGCAAATGATAATATATTTCAGCCAATATTATCGTTATTCTCTGTTATATTCATTACATATAACGTTTTAGAATTTAGTAACAGTTTATATAATATAAGTATATATAGTATAAGTAAATTAGTAATAGTTTCTATAGAGGTATAATATAAGTACGTATCCGTCAAAGCCTTATGGCGCTAAAGCGTCTGAAATGTAATTTTCACTAAGATAATTTATGTAAATCATCTCAATATCGATGTCATAACATTCGGTGACCCTATCTATCAGCCCCGCGTAATAAAAAGTATTTAGGTAACAAAGTCAGTATCAACTAACACAATCTTTCTGCCCTAAATAATAATTATCGCGCACCACTAACATCTAAAATCTTCGAAACTACGGATTCAATGACTGAAACTTTTTTAGTAAAATTATTAATAAAATTAATATTATTTATATATGTTACCGTAAAATTGTAAGTCTATCTTGCGAGATTGAGAACTGTCGAAAGATTGCGAACCGTAACATATACTACGTAGAATATAACGCATTATTTTTCAGTAGATTAACCATCAAAGTAAATATCAGTTAAAATATTAAAACTATAACCTCACCGAAATATTATGAACTATCGAAATTGTATGTTTTATTGCAAGTTGTATAAACGTTCGCAATCTTTCGACAGTTTATAATTTCACGAGATAGATTATAATCTAACAGTATTTACAATTTTACGGTGATATACATTACGGATTATATCAATATATAATTATTATTTTTTATTATACTATTTTCCGTCTTCATTTTCTTTCATACAAATAAGTCTTTCATAAACATTTTTATGGGAACATATACTATTTATAATATAGAATAAAAGTAGTACAATATAAAATTATAGGTACCTATTATAATCTCTTACTATAAAACTTTGTATGAAAGTTTTATAAACGCTCGCCGGAAAAGTGACAAACCGGATTTTCCCTCCCTTCGTTCACACAACTATTTTTAACAAAATACGTAACATATAAATATACTATGATACAGTATGTTACATCTTTTTTAAAAGTATACATGACTTATATAACAAAAAAGTTATTGGTTGAAACAATTGGATTAGAACTTCTGCGTAAAATAAAAAAAAAACGTAACATTGTTTTTTTTTTAAATATGCATTAACATGACAAACGTCTAAATTTAAAGGGGTTGAAATACAACACGACCAAGTGCTTGTATAATAAATAAAATATACAATAAAAACTTCTTGGTAATCCGCTTGGTTTTCTGGTATACATTTTGTATATATGGGTTTAATAGATTTTTCAGTTAGATGTTACTAAAAAACGATTCATCTTTTTGTGTAGTTTATATAATTATGTAATCGTGGTTTATTTAAAAAAATCTCTAAAAGTAAAGTAAAGTAAAGTAAAAATGCATTAATTATGTGATAAATTTACTTTCTCACGATCGTAACATCTTATTTTATCTTGTCTAATATTATACAAGTAAGATTCAGAGACGTACCTATTGTTTTGGTTGTATGTAAAATTGTTAAAATTAATCCTGATTTTTAAGCGACTTCAAAAAAGGAGTGTTCTCAATTCGACGATTACTTCGCCATTTATGAACCGATTTTGATGATTTTTTTTAGTTAGAAAGAATATAATAAGTATAACTACATTATATAATCGTAAATCGACTTTTAAGTAGTCTAATCTTTTTCATTTCATTTTACTTCGGAGGACTCTAAAAAATGAGTCGGATTTACTTTTTGTTAAATTTTTTATTTATGTACTTTGTACATATTTCTTTCGGTCGTACTTCAAATCACAAAACTAATCAACTACGGCGAACTTCCAATGTTTGCATTTTTATTTATTAGTAATTTTGTTTTGTTTCAATACTTATTATTAGTAACATACTTTTATTAATTATTTATTTAAATCTCAGTGTCGGTCCAAATTGTATTTGCTAATCGATCTATTGATTGGAAAATATCTAATATCAATTTTCAATTTTGATAGATAAAATAATAATTTTGAATAATGTACGAACAAGGCTTTAAACATCGCGGTAAACATGATTTTATAAATAATATTATTTGTCTGTGGTCTACTTGATAACAATAAAAAAAATATTACACTAACTATTTGTAAAAAAAAAAATAAACTATGATAATTATATTAGAAACCTTATCGCTAAAAAAGGATCTCTTCCGGGTAAACTAAAGGCAAAGGAAATGGCCGACTGGAGGTTTAGAAGTACTTGCAAGCTGTAAATATGAGCAAGACAGATCTAAAATGACAAATAAACAAACATACCTGATTAATATAATGATAAGCCATTAAACTAATTAAATTTAAAGAACATATACAACGAATCTATGATAATTCGTTCATATATATATTTAAGTATCTTACGTACCTCATATATTTTACAAATGACTCACTTTGTTGCAGCTTGACGTATAGAGCTGCTCGTTTACCATCAATAGCAGGTAAAAAGGAAATACAATGCTATTTACTTTGAGTTAAATGATTATAGACAGATTAATTGTTTTTATGTATAACTTATTTCTAAGTTTACGAAATATATTTTGGAATTAAGTAAAGAGTATTTATTATGATGTATTTAACTCATCGTTCGGCTGAATACAGTACAGCACTTGTTAAAAATATATATCTAATTTTTAAAAAGTAATAAAATATTCGATTTAATTCTTGTTTTGTTTTGTTCAAAGCATTTAATGTTTACTTAATATTATGTAAGTGCCGTCACTACAATAGACTGAACTAAAAGGTCAGGATCAGAGTGTGATCTTGGTACGTTACTAATCCTACATTTGATCCATTTATGTCTGAGTGTCGTAAGGAAATGTCACTTTGCTTCGGATATATTGCATTCTATCTCAGAATATTTATTGCCTAGCGAACCGGCCCGACTTCGCACGGGTGCAATACTGTTACTAAATATATTACAGAATTTGTTTATTAACGACATGACATTAGAAACTTCTAAAATTATAAGTGTTTCTTAGGTATATTGTCTATGTATTATATACAAAAACCTAAATCCTCTCGATTTGCCTATCTTTTAAAAAACCGCATCAAAATCCGTTGCGCAATTTTGAAGGACTAAGCATACATAGGGATTGACAGCTGTAAGCGACTTTGTTATACTATGTAATAATAATGATGAATGAAGAGACGTATTGTGATGCTTAACTGAAAAATCTACTAAACCTATACACACAAAAGTTATACCAGATGATGCAGCGCTTTTTGGAGAAGGTTTAAATACATATATAATATTGTCATATAAATAGTTGCCCTTCGTAGTTTCACTAGCTTTAAATGTAGACGTAAACGTAAATTTCTTGTACTTTTTTACATATATTTTTTTTAATATAGAAGCAACAGTAAGTTACCTTAAGGTTTAATGTATACGGTCAATAAATTTTGTAACTAAGTAGGTATTTGACTGTGTTTATATGATGTAATATTTACGTTTATCCGTATCATATAATAACGCTTAAGTAATTTACATTGTTTCGTTAAGTGCTATTTAAAATAGACTAAAACTATTAAATATATCTACAAAGTCAGCTTTTATTAACAATATTATTCTATTTTTTCGTTGGACTTAAGTTTATTGCTAGTTTTTCGTAGAATCTAGATAAATTGCGAAACGGTGTCAGCTTTACGTTTAATGTGTTTTTGTAAAATTATGATTCAAAAGTACAAAGAAAAGACTACTTGTAATAAATGTATTTATGTTTTCATATTTGAACCACGTTACCAGAAAAAAAATTGAAGCAAAGTTTTAAATTCTATTTTTAAATTGTAAAATAAATGCAGATTATAAATAATTCTACCTTGATTAAATCGAGTGATAGCGTAAATAAGTAAATCTAATTATGTTTTAATCAATTAACATATAATTAACAACATTACATTATTAAACGAGTTTTAAAATAGGCACATAATATAATGGAATAGTCAACTTTTTAATTTAGAAATCGATTTCGGGTAAAAAATTTAGGTGAAGAAAACACAAAATAAATATTTTAAAAAAAAATGGAATCGATTTAATTGACTGGTTACGTTACTCATTTTACGGGTACTCAAGTTTAGTATTAAGATTTCTACGTACGAATATAACAAAAAAAAGTTTTATAAAATACATAATAATTTCGAAGTTTCCAACTGAGCAAATAAATAAATAACCCGAGGGCTGCTAAATAAAATCAAAACTTTTCCTCCATTACGTAATTTATTGTTTTTAACTAATTCGATGTTACAGCGAAGCAATAAAAATCTAATGTAATTCAATCACGGTAAAAAGTTATTAACAAAATGAAACCGAAGTACTTAATATAATTAATAAATTCATTAAAGTATATAATTTTCATTTCTATATAATACAATTAAAGCTAAAAATACGTACATAATAATTTATTTAACCCTGTATTATTTAGCTATTGATTGCAACGTCATATTCTGAAAGCACTTGGCCTTGATAAATATATTTACATAGGCACATAAACGTTCATTGTGTTATGTAACACCGCACATATTCTAAACATCGATACTGAATCATTCCGGCTAATTTACAACAACTTCAATAACTTTTGTACATTCTCAAGCTATTTATCACGCGAATAACTAACCTAATTTATATAACATTTAATAACCTCTTAAAACTCACGCCAAATGTTCACGTTGAACTGAAAAGCATGATAAAGTATCGAATCGGAACGCTAAGATGTAGAAAAGTTGTTTTAAACAAAGAGAAGTGTAGTCGAGTCGAAAATAATATCTTGGTGAGGCCCATAGAACTCCGGGCGGATATCATATAGCTACGTAGATAAAACCTTCCGCCGTCGCCAGCGCCCCTAGTGGCGGCTGAACAAAACACGCTTCATGCCGCGTACACTGTGCAAACCAGGTACGCGTCACGTATTTTATTATTATATATTTATTTATTTTGTAAATTCAGAAATTTAATTTTATATCAAATCTGAATTAATTAAAAATGTGTCTTTAAATTATGAATAATGTTTTAATGAAAGAGACAAAAAAAAGTTATTTTATAAATTAAAATAATTAACTTTTAATTTTTACTTTAAGGATTTAGTTAAATGAGTAGAGTAGTACAATTTATTTTGTAATTGTTAGTGTAATAAGGTACGAAATAAGGAGTTTCAGGTGTTAGAGTAAACATAAATTTAAAGTTATAAATAAAATACAATAATATCTATTTAAATTTTATTTTTAACAATCTACATTTATATAGAAATTTATTTTTTAGAAACCTTTAGAGTAAGCCCACTGTCGTAATGAATTTACAAAATCTCCCTTTACTTCAATAAATCTACCTAATTCATGCACTCTCGTTTCAACGTAGCGGTTGAAATTTTTTTGTAAGTGTTCTTTGATTAAGTCGTTCATTAACCAAATATCACCTTCTATTTTTCTCAACATCGATACTTTTCTCTGTCCTTTGTGTGTGATAACCAAATATATTGGCAACTCATGATTTTTGGTTCTTGGCATAAAATATGGTAGATCCTTCGCTTCTTCCTTCGGTGGAATCCATCCAGATGGATACGTTTCTTTAGGTTGTACTGGAGGAATTGTTTCTAAGGGCAAAAGACGTTCTACATATGCCCATTCAGGAGGATTTTTTTCTAATTCAAATTCATATTGTTCTTTGATTTTTTTAACAAGTGGGGAATGTGAATAGTTAGAATAGTTTCTGGTGGTAGATACCTGTAAAAGAAGAAAAAAAAAATTTTAGAAAATAACCTCAAAATCGCACCACGTGATTTTATAATAAAATGTCCATCTGAGTTATAACACTTTAAAAAGTACCACAAACAATAAGATTTGAATCGAAAAAGCTGAATTAAAGTTTTTTTTACTAGATATATTAAATAAATATATTATTATTTGATACGGTCAAAGCTTTTTGTGAGGGTGTACACCCATAGTTCTGTCACATGTCGCGGTCAAAGCGACATTACAGCCCGACGCGAGTAAATATAATTGAATAATTACCGATATTGACTCTGGTGTAAGTTTTATACCCAAATCTGCAGCGTTGTTCAGGATCCGCCCGGTTTTTCCGACAAAAAAACGTGCAAACGCGCACTGTGAACGCCACACGGTCGCCATTTTGAATAGCGAATAGAGCGATTGCTTGCTACAAGAGCAATAAGAACTATATTATTCGTTTCGAAGGAAACATTATGGCGGACGCCTGCAGACATTTGGGCTTTTCAAAAATCGTTTTCTAAGTTTAATCGTGTGTTCTTATTGAACTTTTTTGCATATTATGGTGCATTGAGTGTCTAATTGACTGTTTATTGTGGTTTTTGGCAGTTCCGTGGAATAAATTGTGAGTATTTAGTGAGTACATTGCGGAGGTGCGCCACGGATAGGGAAATGATTTGGTGCTTTCTGTCTCTCGGTCGACGCACACGCAGCGCACAGCTGTAGGTGGCGTTGCGGTCATACGAGATGTGTACCAAAACATAAGATTTTCATGACTTTTCCGGCTGGATTTTCTATGCAACGAGCGCCTTAAACGTAAATATTATTATATATTATGCATGTCTAGACATTTGAGTGCGCGTTAAAAGTTTTATTTATTTACATTCCGTAGTTAAAATAGGTATATTAAGAACGCAAAGTTGTTGATTTGTCGTGCATCGCTTTTGTTTACCACGACTTTTGGACTTAATTTGCGACCGAATTACATAGGATTAAGTAATGAATGCTCGTTAAATCTATAAAATAGTACACAACATTTTCAAATACTACAATTTTTGTAGATTTAACATGATAATTCTTCTAGAATCTTTAATTATATAAATTTTATTAAATTAGTAAATAATTTATAAAAGATAATTAAAATATATATTTTTTTATATTTCAGGGTGAGATGGCATTTCAAATTGAAGAAATAATGGCTCAATATTATTAAAATTCAAGTAGTATAGAGGCCAAGTGTGATAACTCTATACAATCTTGAAATAATTACACAGGAGAATAGTCTAAGAACATAAGACATTAAAAGTGTAATAGGGCTGTGACAGAAGCCAGTAGACGGGTCAATAGTGTGTCTTCATTCACCAAACAACATACCAGACCCCTCTGACTCACAACAGAGCTGATAACCAACAACCTGATGTCGGAAAAACAGAATTATCCCTCACTACACATTCCATCATGAAAACTAAACAGGTTAAAGAAGAGACAGATAAGAGCCTAGATGAAGAAACAATAGTTGAACCCAAGACTCGTGCCCGTAAAAAGGCCTCGGACCTCAACGAGGAAGAGAAAAGCAAACCTTCCCAAGATGAACCGAAAACATCCAAAGACCCCAAGAAAAATGCACCCAAGCCTAAGGCAGTAGTCAAGAAAAGACCTCTAGGTATTAGAAAGACAAAAACTTTGAGAAGAAAGAAAGTTGTAGCCGCAAAGAAAAATGTCTTAAGACAAACAGTGACACGTACGAGGAAGGCTGGCAAAGCTGAATCTGATAATTCTCAAGATAAGGAAACCGTCCCATTGATACCTGCCGGAGAAATAAAAAAAGAGCCTACAGAGGAAGTCACACCTAATTCTAGGTCTTCAAGTCCCAAAACTGCTGGCAGGAGAGTAAGGCTTAGTTCTGATATGGTCATGATGAAGTCAGTCTTAGGTGACTCTCCAACCAGCTTAGTCTTAGGACCACGTACCAGCCCCTACTCTATGCGCTCTGAAAGAAGCAATAGTCCCTCACTTTTTGAAGGAAAAAACTTAAGGAGCGGGAAACCAAGGAAAGTTAAAAACAATCTATTAAATGAGGTTGTAATGAAAGAACAGAAAAAAAGACGGAGACTTCTCTCTGACTCAAAACCTTCAGAGGTTTCGGAGACTTCAGAAGATTGTAAGAAATTGAAAAGAGGACGTTCCTGCTCAAGGGATGGCAGTGAAATCTCTAAATGCTCAGATATAACAGAATCAGATATCAGCCTCAGCGAACCACTCAATGATAGTGAAAATAAGGAGCTCAGCAAAAGCTTAGATAAAACTAAGACTGACCTAGATATAGATATTGAAAATAATGTACAGATCTCTCCTATTGGAAAAGTGCCTTCTCTTAGTGTTGACTCAAAATTAACTGAAACCAAAACAGATACAGAGCCTAGTTCTATAGTAAAAGAAAAGGATAAGAAGAAACTGAGCTTAAAAAGAAGTACTTCATTAGACTCCGACAACAATAACAGTAATAGGATTAAGTTAGAAAATATTAATGTATCAGACCTAGAAGACAAATATTTGCTGAAGACTGATAACGATGCGCTTTTTGAAGAACGTAGTAGTATATTGACAAGTATGTCGAAGACATTTAATTCAAAGGAGGTGTCTAAAAATATTAGGAAAGCCAGAAGAGGAAAGAAAGCAGCGACTACATCGAGGCCCATCAACCAATCTTCTAAGAATGGTATAACTAGTACAATAACAAATGACTTAGCCGAGGACAAGAATGAAACGGTTGACACATTATCTAAAGAAATCAGTGATCTCATCAACGACTTGGACCAGAATATAGATAGAGACCAAGAGATGATAAATGATACTGTAAATACTGATCCAATGACTAAGCCTGTTCGTCAGTTCTATGGACATTCAAAGCCATTAGGAGATAATAACAGCATTATCACACCTGAAACCCCAGTCAAAGATAAAGATGCAATTTCAGCAATAACAAATGAATGCACGCCGTCTAAGAATGACGATAGTGAAAATATCCGCCTTCATTATGAAGAAGATTCTGCTGAGAAATGTTCCGAAAATAGACAAGAGATAACTTACAAATGTAGCACAACAGTGGCCAGTATAGACAAACTCATGGATAGACTTAAAGAATTTGAAGAGTTTGACAAAAGAAGACAGAGACAAGAATCAGAATCTAAATCAAATGATAGCAAGTCTGTAATGGTAACAAATGACGTTGTTTTAATACCAAAATCGGGAGCTGACATTAAACCTCTGAAAGACATGCAACCTGTTAGATCACCAGAAAAATTAATTGAGAAGGAAAATGTGCTGAGTTGCTTTGAAAACAACTCAGCTATTTCAATAGTCAAAAGAGATCAAGTGAGAAGGTCTATTGATGTAGATCTTCCTAATTCTGTCACATTAATAAAAAGGAATAGTGTCAGCGCAAGGAAGGAATCAACAAGTTCCAATCATTCAAAAGAATCTGACGCTATCAGTATATTTGAGAAGTCACTGGGCAAGGATGTGACTTTGACTGAAATCAGAAAATCGGTAGAAAAAGCAGCACCGGCGCCGCAAATCGATTTACATCAGTTCGCGACTTTACATCCAAACAGCCCGAGCCAAGCTTTAGTCAGCGCACTCGACTCGAATCAGATATCAATAACTCCACGCAGTATAGAATCGAAATTAAATTGCAATGAAGTGCAAATAACTAAAAGGAAATCAAGTGGTGGCTCTTCATCGAGAAAGTCGTCGGACACGGGGATTGAAATAGAAGAGAAGATGGCAACGATAGAGAAAATAAAGTCACCACCACATCAAATGAAATCACCAGCGATTTCGATAACCCCTACGCCGGTCGCGGTTAAGTCGCTCGAGGCTCCCCAACCTATGGAAGCAGAGGCATCCGCGCCTCCATTAGAAACTGTTAAAGCTATTCCTGAAGACATATCTTTGACCTCTGAAGTCCCAAAACTAGATAGTGCTGTTGCAGATACTGCTAAAAATAAAACTGAAACTACCAACGTCGAAATTAAACCTGAATCACAACCGACCCAGAAGACAGAAATTATTGAAAAACCGACTACGGAACCGACTGTAGAAACAGAGAAAAAGGAGGCAGATAAAGAAGAACCAGTACAACCAGAAATTGACGTTAAGAAAGATGAACCAGTCGAACCCAAGATCGAAGAAACAAAACCGAAAGTTTCAAAGGTGAAATCGGCGCGTAATTCCACAGAAAACTTGCCGGGGCCGAGTAACGTTCTTCAAGAAACACCAGAAAGTCAGAAGAGGAAAGAGAATGTACTTAGGACTCTAGGACTGCTGACGCATAAAGCTGCATCTGAGGCCAAGATAGAGAAATTAAAGGAGAAGGAACGTATATACGGTATGAATTACTGCGGTGTTATGGGCAAGGGTAAATCTGGGAAGTCTGACTACACTGGTACTCTGAAAACTGTGATAAAGTTGAGTCGTGGCGCTGGCGAGAGGGATAAGAAGAAATACAGGAGTTCATTGAAGATGACCTTCCAGAAGAGCAAGAGCAGATCAGGCAGGCCTCAGCTGGAAGTGGGCGATACGGGCAGCGATGATGACGCCTTCTACACCATCGAACGGCGAGAGGTAATTATTGCTGAAACTTTTTTTTAAACATATGTTTTTTTTTTAACTTTTCAATTAATCTGTATGGCATTACAAATGATTCCTCTTTATAAGCGTTTGGTTAAAAGCACAAATCTTTGTTTCATAATTGAAAATCTAAAACTTTGTTTACTTCTCACTTCATAGTGTTATATCTCTTTCGTATTATGGAAATATTATTTTAATTTTAGATATTTATTTTCACGAATTTGTCTTTCAGGGCGGCGCAAACGCAGCATCAGAGGGTGGGCACAGAAAGTCTCATTACAGTAATCGGCTTAACAACCATGGTGTGTGGACATTGCACTCACCCATGCTTCATGTTTATGAACAAAACTTATAAATAATTAAAAAAAAAAAAAAAACAAAAAAACAATTTAAATTCAGAGTTCTTTAAATAATATTATTCCTGTGAGTTCCTTTTTCAAAACAGCTGTTTTGTTCATATTCATGTCCTATTATCAGATCTCGTTAAGAACATTAAATCATAACATATGGATTATAATATATTACAATTCATATATTACAAATAACATTACAATCCATTGCGAAATTATAGTCCTAAAATATATTTTTTCTGTTCACATAATTTTAATTTTTTTCTTTAATTTCTTACGATATCTGATAAAGATCACAAATTAACATCTTTAAACTTTAAGATTTCTGACACACTAACACAAATAAAACAACGAAAAAGCCAAATTAACAGGGGGTAATGGTAGCAGAATAATTCATTAATTATATGTATTTCTAAAACACGTATTAATAATTAAACTAGCATGCTATAATATTTCTTTTGAAAGATAAATAATTTACTTAAGAGTAATTCGTTATTGTACTGTGCTTTACTGGTGATAGGTGGTCACAATATTTTTTGTGACTTGATTTTCGGTTTCAATGGTGGGTGAGCCAGTGCAGTAACCTGCAAAGGAATGAACAAGTCCCATGAATAGTTTGCATTGGTACAGTTACTATCTCACAACCTATATGTCATGGATGGTTACAATGACTTACCATCAAGTGGAACATACGTCCTATAGTAAAATAATAACATTTAATTTTATCCGTATCTAAAAAAAATATTACAATAATTATTAACTAATTTAACAAAGAAAAATATGATCTGAATTGTAACTTAAATAAAACATTTAATGTCCAAATATAATTTATACTAATATTGTAAATACGAAAGTTCGTGTTCTGTTCTGAAACCATGAGATTAAATTTGGTATGAAGTAAGCTGTAGCTCAAGGATGTAGATATTGTAAACCTAAAATCTGATAACCAACTCTTAAAACGTGATTTACCGCTGGCGCCAACTAAGTTGTTCTAAGACCAACAGCTGCTGGCCTTATAACAATTCAACAATCCAAAATCAATGCGAGATTGTGGTCTTAGTTTTTTATGCTCATCTAAAATTAAATTAAAACAATACATCTGTGAACTTTTAAATATTGTTTTTTTTTTTGTGTGAATTGTACGTAATGTTGTGTATGTAAAATTTTATGGACGTTTTATTTTCTTAAGACAAAAAAATAGGATCTAAAATTTTGTAATTTTATTAAGATTGATAAAGTTTTTAGCGTTTAATTTGACAAATGATTACTTTGATTTTCATCATCAAATAGGTCATAGTTATTATCATTCTATCAACAATCAATTTCAAATAAATTGCACTTGAAGATAGATTAAAAAAACCATTAACTCCTAATTCGATTTTAGAAAGTAATATCCTTAATAGCTTCTAATGAAATGGTTCGTGCATATATTCAACAGATGCAGAAGCAGTTATTGAGCCTGAGCCTAAGGAGACGCTTAATCTCGTTATCCCGGAGAAGGCTTCATCATTCAGCATCCACCCTGGGCGGCTTTGTATGGACCAGTGTTTCTACTGCGGCGGCAAGTTTGGGCTTTTCGACACGCCGTGTCATATCGCCCAAATGAAAAGCAGCGAGAGACAGCGGAAGGTTTTAGACAGTGAGCATTAATTCTTTATCAAGTAAAGTACATCCTTATTTTGATTCGTGATGTTTTTTTTTTCTAAATTATTTCCAAAGTTGATGTGTTTCAATTTATCCGATGTCTTTCGAATCATTCTTTGTTAGTGCACCTACCATCTAATAGGGGAACTGCTAAGCCAATTTTAAATTGTTATGAGTTTGAGCAAAAAGCCATAATTAAGTATATTATAAAAACAAACAACAACAACAGCCTGTAAATTCCCACTGCTGGGCTAAAGGCCTCCTCTCCCTTTAAGGAGAAGGTTTTGGAACATATTCCACCACGCTGTTCCAATGCGGGTTGGTGGAATACACATGTGGCAGAATTTCTATGAAATTTATCACATGCAGGTTTCCTCACGATGTTTTCCTTCACCGCCGAGCACGAGATGAATTATAAAGATAAATTAACCACATGAATCAGCGGTGCTTGCCTGGGTTTGAACCCGCAATCATCGGTTAAGATGCACGCGTTCTAACCACTGGGCCATCTCCGCTCTTATATTATAAATTTAGTAGTAAATCGAATACGCCTCATTATAAAGATGATAAATGTGTGTAGAAAAATGTAATTGCATATTCATCGTCTGCTGAAAATAGTATGATCGGACCGTCAATGTGCTTACCCCCCCCCCCCACCCCCCCAGACGAGGAGAAGTTGACGATCGACAGCTGCCTGTGCGACGCGTGCTACCGCCACGTGGACCGGCGCGCCAACTGCCCCTCGTACCGCAAGCGGCCCGTGGCGAAGCCCCCGGACACGCCGCAGCCGCCCGAGCCGCCCAGCGCCGCGTGAGTACTCCCACCTAAAAATTACTGCGCACTACACATACTTTTGTTATCATCTATATATATAATAAAATTGGAGTGTCCCTTTGTAATTATAAATATGTAATTGTAAAAACTATTTTGCTCAATGCATATGTATGTATACAAGGTAAATATACCAAAATAACATTTTTTACAATTTTTGTCTGTCTGTTTGTTCCGGCGAATCTCTGGAAAAGCTGGACCGATTTTGATGAGATTTTCACTGGTAGATAACTGATACAATAGGAAGTAATTTAGGCTACAATCATTTTTTTTTTTTGTTATATTCAACGGCGAACAAAGTACGCGGGCACAAAGAAGTATAGTCTAAAGAGATTTTCATGTGTTTAAATTTGATGCCTGTAGCACAATAAAAAAACTTTATACTGATGAACATTGTTTCAAATAAAATTATTTAATTAGTCTTATATAAAAAAGAATTATATTATAAAGTATGCAAAGGTGACCTCATCATTTACAGTGACCTCCTTCAGAACAAAGATTAGACATAGTGTGCACTTAAAACGAAAGTAGCAGGAGAACTGAAGAATAAAATGTTACATAAAAACAATACTTAGAGACAGGGTCGGATTTAGGGAAGGGCAACCGGGGCAACTGCCCTGGGGCCTCCACATAAGTGGGGGCTACAAAAGTTTTCAGTGAGTTAACAAATACCGAGATATAGTCAAATTATAATAATCTTACTACTTAATATTTTAAAAGTTACCGATACCAGTCAAGAAATACTTACTGATTCAAATTAATAAAAGCTTAAGCTAATCCATTAATCCATGATATAATTATTAGGATCTCCACGCTCCTGTTGGTCTAGTCCTCCTAGGCCTCCACTGCTTTGTGGCCCCAGGGCCTCCAGATCTTTAAATCCGACTCTGCTTACAGACAATTATGTACACTCCTTTTAAAGATCTTTAATTAGCTAGTCTTATTTTTGTCAGCAGGGAATTCTATACTATAACTTTCCAGATTTTTTCCTTTATACTAACGAGTGTGATTGGTCCAGTGGAATGGAGAAGGTTCCGACGAGTCCCCCGGATGAGGAGAGTGAGGAGGAGACTGGTGCGGAGGCAGTCCGCCTGGCCACCTGCCACGCCACAGCCTGCCTCGTGCCGGCTGACCACTCCATACGGCGCAAATGGCTCATCAAGATGCGCTCCAGTGTCAACAAGCTGGTGAGTTGCCTACCAAGCGAACTCAAACTCAAACTCAAATATCTTTATTCAATATAGCAGCATTACACTTTCTTATTGATGGTCAATTGAAACACTACCACCGCTTAAGAAAATACCCTGACCTGAGAAGAACTGGAGAAAGAAACAGCGGGTTTTTTTGTTTTTTATTATTTGTCTCATATATTATTTTAAACAATTTAATATGAGATGAAATAGCCAGGAATTGACTTCACGCTACTGAAACTTCCCCTCAAGACGACCTCTCTAAGTAAATCTTTAAAGTTAATAGCACTAAGATGACGCTGTTACAATATGGCAGATAAGTTAACTAGTGACTGCCTCCTTGGTCTACTGGCTGGGATATAAAGGTACAGATCGTAAAGTTCTAGATTCAAATCCCACATCGGGCCGGTAAAAAATAATTGGGTTGAGCTGTTTCCTAGTAGCAGTCCAAAGGGTAGCTGGAACTGTACCATCCCGTGCCTCAGAAAACATGTAAAGCCGTTGGTTCTACGTCTAAATTATTTCGGTTTGAGTCGAATTTGTCGCACCATGGGATTATGAGATTGGCGGTTCAGACGTTTAGTCACATATAGTACGACACAACTTAGATGTAGCATCGGCAAAATTCGTAAAACCGATCACATCCGAATTGAGTATACTATCCCGAATTATTAATATTTAATTTTCATCTGAATATGATCTTTACACAAACGTAATAACTTGTAATCTCATATGACCTAATATATTCGTCAATTTCACACGTCGTTTTACATTCACTTGTTTCGAATCCATAGCGACGAATAGCGTCGAATGGCGCGATAAGGAGCTATTTCTATTGGTTGTGTAAATCGGCAGTAATCGGTTTTATTTTCATTCCATTGCATTTTCCGATGCTACATCTAATTTGTGTCGTACTATACAGATCGTAAAGTTCTGGGTTCAAATCCCACATCGGGCCGGTAAAAAATAGTTGGGTTGAGCTGTTTCCTAGTAGCAGTCCAAAGGGTAGCTGGAACTGTGTACAATCCCGTGCCTCGGAAAACATGTAAAGCCTTTGGTCCTGCGTCTAAATTATTTCGGGTTAAGTCGAATTTGAAATAAAACTAGTTATAACGGATTTGAATCGCGTATATTAATTATTTTTGGATTTTAAGTAATTAATATACGCGATTCAAATCCGTTATAACTAGTTTTATTTCAATGTGTAATTTCGAAAATTTAAGACAACATTTGAGTCGAATTTGTCGCACCATGGGATTATAAGATTGGCGGTTCAGACGTTTAGTCACTTGTGCACGGTAAAATGTTCTGCATACTTGGTTAGTCTCCCTAGAGATTGGTCACCTTGATCGATATTGGTGACCTTGAGCGTTCCGACGCGGTGTGTCTTGTGTAAAATGTTCTGCGTAGTTGGTTAGTCTCCCTAGAGATTGGGCACCTTGATCGAACTTGGTGACCAAACCAAGAGCGGTCCGTTTCGAGCGGTCTGACGCGGTGTGTCTTGCAGCTGAAGCTGGACTGCGACTACCCGGGCCTGCACACGATCCCTCTGTGCGCGGAGCACCATCGCGTTCTGGCGCCGCTGATGGCCTGTGCTCTGTGCCGCCGCCGGCTCACCAAGCACCACAACTTGCACTTCATACACCACGTGAGTCACCATATGAGCACCATAGTTGGGACTCAAAACATATAATAGGCTATTTAAAATCCATTTTATATTATCTAGTAGAGGTTAAGAAATCCAGTAAAATAAGATTTTTTTTTTTATTTCTAGTACATATTTGCCGATAAATATCATATTTAAAAAGCGCACGAAAATGCTATTTGAAAAATATGGCGCTATAATGGGGGTCGGTGACGTCACTTGCCTGTATTTTAATCTGTAGTAATAGACAAACAAGGTAAACAAGCAAGTGAGGTCATCATAAACCCGTCCGGCCAATCAGGAGCGTTTTGTGTCACGTGACAAGCGTTTAAAAAAATCGTTTTTATTTATGGATTTTTGAATAAATGAAGTACTATTTTCAACTTTCGTTAATAAATAACCAATTTTAAACTCATACATGTATACTGGTGTCAATAATTGACACTTTATTTTTCGCATTGACAAATAGCCCATTGTGTCTTCAATCTCAGCACTGTAAACATAAAGAATATCTGCTTTTCAGGGCTACACGGAATTGAATCCATTATTTAAAGAAGCGGGAATTCCAGTAGAATTCAATGAACGACCTGTGCTTTGTAAAGTGTGTCGCTACTTCTGCACGCTTCTACAGCGGCCGGGACACAACGACAAGCATGCCAAAGCGTACACTCGCAAGTATGTATTGTGCCATTCCTGAAACGGAACATTTATATCTTCTAGCAATTTTTATGAAACTTAATGTATAAATATGTGAGTTATTTAATTGGCCCTTTTTATTTCAGACTCCTCCTAATATATAACGTAGAAATACCACCTGAATTACACCAAGAAGTAGATGATAGTAAAGTTCTAGAAGATTGTAATACTAGTGCAAGCAAACAGAAGAAGAAAGCGCGCACTAAATCTAAGCAAAGAAAATCTACAGAACCAGAAAAACCCGATAGCGAATCTTCTGAGAGGACAATCGAAAGTTCTCCAGAAAAAGAAAAAGTAAAAGAAGACAATGTTGCAGAAGATCCTAAATCTGGCCAAGCACAACCTTTAGCAGAAGATATTGAAAGTCTCATATCATCAAATAAAATTCCAGTTCCAGGAGCTAAACCCACCGAGAGCAATCCTCAAAGTGACGCCTCCGAAACTGACATGGTATCTGATGTCGAAATGCCTCTGCTACCGTTGGACAAACAAACAGAACTGAGATATCTTCTTCAAAAGCAAAACAATCCAGCGCAATTCCAACAGAACAAATTGACAAATTTAACGCAGAAACAAAGAAATATTCTCAAAGTACACAACCTTGGCATACAAAAGCCGGGACAGCAGCACAGAATACTTGACAAAAACGCAAAGAGAGTGCATAAAATTGGTCAAATTGTCACACATAAGGACAAAACTAGTAAAAAGGAAAGCGAGGTCGAAATGTTCGAAATAGACAAGTCGAAGGAGATCACTATATTGAAAAATATATCTCTTAATGACGAGTGCACGATAGAGACGATACCCAACAAGAAGCCAGCTGATATTAACACACTTAAAAACAAATGGCAGATGTCAGAAAGCTTCACGCAAGTTAAGAAAAATTTGAGCGAATTGTCCAAGAAATTGCCAGCTGACAAAGATTCAAAGAAACTCTCAGATTCAAAATACTCAAATCCTGTTAAGAGGTTGGAAACAAATCCATCAATATCAGTTAGAGAACTTTTCCCCGGTGAAGAAGAAATGAATTTGCAGTGTAATATAGAATTCAACAATGTCAAAGGCGTGACTCCTGAGGGTTGGGAGAAGTGCAACACCATGATTCAATATGACGTGGAAACCAAAAAACTTTGGACCGAGCTACAGCGACCATACGGAAATCAGTCGAGTTTCTTACGACATTTGATCTTATTAGAGAAATATTTCCGAAGCGGTGATCTTATATTATCTCACAACGCGTCGCCTCACGCAGCGAACTACAGCACGTCAGTACAAAGTAGACTTCGAGCTTACGACAACTTACCGCCTGAAACCTCACGCCGCGAATCCGTGAGCCTAATTGAGTTCCGTAAGAAACCTTCAGTAAATGGAAAGAGTTTGCTAAAATCCAATCAAAATTCGGAAGAGAAAGATCCTAAAAAGTTCATGCCTCCACCCGGAAATCTTCCAAAACCTAAGGCAAAAACAGAAAAGAAGACCAAGGCATTACCACCGGAATTAATAGCAATTAATACTCCAAATGCTCAAGGCAGGAAGGCAATACAAAATGTCTTACACAATATTCAACAATTAGTTAAAGGTGTCTCGGCGTCAGATCCTACAGAAGTAGCGGCCGCACCATTACCTCCACCCAAGTTTGATCCGCCGAAAGAAAAGAAAGAAATGCCCGGGTTAAAGTTTGAACCCATAAAGGAAAAGAAAGACAATACTAAACTAGACAAAGAAAAGAAAGAAGCAACAAAATCTGATACACCCAAAAAGCAAAAGGCTAACAGCAAAGGCTGGAGACCCACTCTTATGCCCATAACACCAGTAAGTTTTATTCGCTTTTTCAATCACTTTAAAATATCACTAGCTTAGCTCATCAAATCAATCAATTAATTTGAAGGTTGACTTAATCTCTCGTGACAGATTAATAATATTCTTGTAAATATTTTTCAGGAAAACTTGGCCAAAGTCGCGCGGGAACCCTTAAAGCTTGCAGTAGATGGACACAGCCTACCAAGTTTGGTGCAAGTTCTATCAGCAGGCAACCGATACCACATTACATTCGAGGATTACAACAAAATGTGCCTCATCCGCCGGGAAAGACAGCAGAGATTGCAAGAAAAAGAAGCAAAATCAAAGAGACCGTCAATCGAAGAGACGACTGTCGTTACAGAAATACAAACTGCAACAATGCTCGGCAATGGTGGTACAGTTGTCCAAAATTTCACCACTGAAAAGGATACTGATAAAAAAGATATACCAGACTTACAGATTGGTACAAATGCTGCGACAATACTGAAGAACGTAGGTCTTAAGAATATCACAATAGCTCCAATCCCTCCAAAGACGGCGACCGTGACGTCCCAAACCATATCAACAGCTGTATCCTCACCGTCGTTGCTGGTCACCACGCCTATTAAAATCCCACAATTGGGCCCAGCCGTGTCCATTACGAGTGAAACAGTTTTTACACCCAACATACCAATAATGACGCCGAGTCAAATGATTTTACCTAAGATTCCAAAATCGCTAACAGTGATACCGCAGACGATGGTCTCAAATCAAGGAGTCGTGGTCCCAGTGGCGACGACCGCTCCCTCTCAGGCGGTGATAACTGAGCAGCGACCATAACGAAACCTGATATTCGTGGTTGTATAGTGACCACCGATCGCGACTTCGAAGCCAGCAGACTGATGGTAGTGTAACGCTACTCGAAAGCAAGATACGTTAGATTAGATCAGATCCCTCGAGGAATGGTGATAGTGATTAGTTCCCAAATATTGAGTAATTCGGTCTGTGCTTGTCGCGTGTGACTCCTAAATTATTAACAAATCCTATTTTCGTAATTAGTGATATGCCTCGGATGTGTTCGTGACGGGGGCGCAGCAATATGTAAGTGAGAGCACCGGAAAGCCTTAACTGTGTATATATTAGTGTAGGAACGTCGACTTCATGAGCTGTGAATAGTGGTGACGAGGATTGTGTTGAATATATTGTATTGTAGTACTCTGATTTATTAGTTATTATGATTGTTTGTGCAAATGATATGGGGAAGTCTGTTTATCTCATCGCTCTATTTATTGATTATTATTTATTTAATTTCATTAAATTAAATTACGCACACTTTATTTATTTCTTTGGTTTTTCACTTATCATAAAACCACTCTACGTAAAAAAAATAAATGAATGAGAAAGTACATGAGGTAGCCACCGAAACAATCGATTACATAGTATCCCTAAAATAAATCACCGACACAGATTCAAAATTCTCTAGTCAGTTTAGAAAATGCATTTATAATTTATTTATCACAATGGAATCATTACATTACTTCGTATCATTTGCATGAAAATAGACAATTACTTTTATGTATACAGGATGACGTTACAAGTGATCACATGACATTTGGCTGTACATACTAAATTGTTTTTTATTCCCATTTTTAAATATAACCAAATTCCTCATTTAGATATTTACCAAGTAGCATGTGATCGCTTGAAACTATTGAATATGTACAGCGTGTAATTATAGTTTGGATATCATTGAAGCATATTTTGTAATAATAATGTTTCGTAGAAACTAATTCACATATTGATAGTGTAGTGCACTAAACCAAACCCAAAATGTGGACTATATGCTATTGAAGACAGCTGATTGTAACTAGATCACGTATCCAACAGCGTGATGCTCTGTGGATGATCACATTATCATCAAAATTAATTATCCATTTGAATATTTGTATCGGAACAAAACACATAATCTGACCAATTTACTGTGCAAATTTATTCCGTAAGTGTATTTTCCATAGTGTAAAATCAACAAATCGTGAGTGATCCAGTGCCTGACGGAACATTGAAACAAAAATTATGTCACAGAATTTGCACTCTGTAAATAAAACACGTGGAAAAATACTGTTTTATATTTGGTAAAGCTCATGGTTGAGAATAGTAAGTTAAACATATATCTATTGTTGAGAATTACTAGTATTTTATTTTTGGTCAAATATCTTAGGATTACGAACCAATGTTAACGATTAGATGTACAGGACGTGTGTTAAGGCGATGCTTCTCGTATACACCGGCGCCACACATTCGACACAAGTCGCCCATACACGTCGCATTCGCCAGTATTCGCGACCAGAACAATACGCAGTTCTTGAATAATTCATACAAAGTCACGAAAGTTTGTGCCGCAGCATGTGTAGCGCCGGCATAATGGTCTCATTTAACTATATTCAAAGACTTTGATTTGATGATCTGTATCATTGTGTTAAGGAAACAATTAATGATATTCCATAAAAGATAGAATATTTTTTTAAGAAATAGTATTACATGATATATTTATCGCATACAATGTAATTTATGTGTTTTTAGTTTCTGATATATAGAAGTAAGTTTGGAACGAAATCAAAATACATTGTTTTCTTAACATTTGATAAAGATTGTTTTAAATTGTTCAAAAAATATGGAACAGGGATCTGTATATATTCAAACAAATAAGTGTTAATCAGAGTAACGGTAACTATTTTTATATTAAAAAAAAAAACAATGTAAATATATATATTATGTCGATTTTAATGACGTGAAATAAAATTATCCGAAATACGCTTCGAAAAAACGAATAATTGAGCTAAATATTAAAAACTTCCGTTAATACTGCTAGGTCTTATCGTGTTAAAATGGTTATTACATATATACTAAAGATAATATTACTCGACCATTGTAAAATTTACATCGTCCTCGTAGAATAAGAACTGTTAGTTTTGAAAAGTAAAAAAAAAAACTAAAAATCATTTTGTATATACTTGTAATTAAAAAATTGTATACCATTATGTGGATACTGGTGTATTAAATACAGTTCATTCCAATCTAATTTGTACAAAATGTTAATAAAAAAAGAAATCAAAACGTTTGCATTTATAAATTTACACCCTCGTTCTTATTTTCAATTTTTTTTTTTATTATGATGTATTCAATTTTATTAAAGTTTATATTTTATCTGTCTATATTTTGTACAAATTAAATTGTAATTAACTGTAGTTACTCTTTGTTTTATTACATTTTGTGGTCTTACCTTGTTTCGTAACTACATTGACTTTGGAGACAATTAGTTATATGACGAGAAATATTTTGGAACACCCTCCATGATAATGAACTGAAGAGATAACATAAGATGTTTCATCTCTATCTGTTATTTAAATTAAGATGTTTGTATGAATTTAGATAATTGACAATAGCTTACTCGCGACGCCTTCAATAGTCACAAAACGGAACAAGAAAACCGTTTTTATATGTTTCGTGGAAGTTTTCGCCTTAATATACAACAATTGTTATATAATAATAATTTAGTATTTGGAAGTTTCAAAATTTGTTTTTTTTTTATTGTGTTTCGATGCTCACAATTTATGAACAAATGATTAAAGGCCTTCATAGACCGGATGCTTAATTTCTTCCAAAGATAGCGTGTTAGTTTACAATATTATTTTTTAGTTTTTACGTCCGGCACGAGATGTCGCTGCGTGCCCGAGGTATGAATTTGTCTAATAAACATATCCTTATGTCCTGAAGTTTGTTTTTTTTTCTTTATTATACGACATATCACACTACACTCGTTAGAACGGTTTCATTATTTTTTTACAGATAATAAATGAAAAACATTTTATTTATGGAATTGTTTAATACCTAATAAAAATATGTGATATATTTTTCATATTTCTATTCAATTATTTTGCTAAACAACACACATCAATAATCTCTAAATATGAACTTAAGAAACTTTTGAATGAAACAGTAATTCTTACCTATTATTTTAAAAGTAAAAATATATTTGGCTTAGTTCTTAAATCTACTTATAAATTAAATATTATAATTTATAATATTTTAAACTTCTTAAATAACAGAAATTACAAAGAGTTTTCATAAAAAATACCTTAAAATACAAAGGCTACCTTTTTAAATTGTTTAAGGCGCACTATTAAAATGAATGAAGTATGAACTACCTATACAGATAAAAATAAAAAATAGTATTTTATAATAAGCTATAAATTACACTAGCTTATATGTAATTGTAGATACATTAGAAGTAATTTGGTACAGCTTTTTCAATGCTATTAATATATTTTTTTAAGAAGAATAGTAGATTTTATTTGACATTTGTACCGTCAAGTAACTACTGTTCCTTTTTCTTTGCTTGCTTCGCGCCCTTAGTTCGTTTCCACTTCATTCTTCTATTTTGAAACCAAACTTTTACCTGAAATTACATGAAAATAATTTGTACTCAAATATTGCAAAATATATTGCACTCTTTATAAAGATTTGCTTATTTTTTTACGTATGAGTAAAAAGGTAATATAATTGTATCGACTACCTTGTTGATTTAGTGGCTAGCTTTAAAAACAGAGCCCTATACTAGCCAATACATGTAAATTAACAATATTTTTTTAAATAAATATTTTTATGAATTAATATTTTTAATAAGTATGCAACTTTGAACGTGAGTCAAGATGGCCCAGTGGTTAGAACGCGTGCTTCTTAACCGATGATTGCGGGTTCAAACTCAGGCAAGCACCGCTGCATGATTCATGTGATTAATTAGTCTTTATAATTCATCTCGTGCTCAGCGTAGTGAAGGAAAACATCGTGAGGAAACCTGCATGTGACAAATTTCATAGAAATTCTGCCACATGTGTATTCCACCAACCCGCATTGGAACAGCGTGGAGGAATATGTTCCAAAACCTTCTCCTCAAAGGGAGAGGAGGCCTTAGCCCAGCAGTGGGAATTTACAGGCTGTTGTTGTAATGCAAACTTTAGATTATAGATAATTAAAATATCAAAGGTGTCCATTATTATTCAATTTAAATAGATGTGCAATTAAAGTTAAAAATATAGCTGGGTAAAAATTATCCATAATCTCAAATCCGCGTGTTATTGAAGTTTTAAATTAATTCTTTATATATTTTTTCATTTACGATATTATATATAGTTTATTTATCAGTCTTTTAAACTTTATAAAAGTTTCGTAAGCATAAATATGGATACTTCATTGAACGTAATCTGAGGTTTATTTTATTGTTCTTGAATTAAAATGACTGTAGTACTTAATTTATTGAGAATTGAGATATGCATGAAAAGGATTACAGTTTCGATCAGAATCGGATTTAAAGGTCTGAAGGCCCCGGGCCACAAAGCAGTGGGGGCCCTAGACAAACAGAAGCGTGAATATCCTAATAATCATATTATTATGAATTAATTAGATTTTTTTATTTCAATCAGTCAGCTATGATTTATTTACTTTTATAGGTCACTTTTAAAATATTAAGTAGTAACATTATTATAATTTGGTATGGTATTAGTAACATTACTATATCTCGGTATTTGTTAACTCGCTGAAAACTGACGTGGCCCCCTCATGTGGAGGCCTCAGGGCATTTGCCCCGGTTGCCCTCCCCTAAATACGGCCCTGGTTTCGATCATCGTAAAGCGTTTATTTAGGACAAGTTAATGTGTCTTATAAGGACATTTTCGTTGCTTCTCAAGCATACCTGTCTCTCGGTGAGGTGTAAAGCAACAGCTATTTCATATCTTCGCAAGCGGGTGAGGTAGTTCGCGCGCGCGAATTCCGTCTCGAGACTGCGAATTTGCGCCTTCGTAAACGCTGTGCGTTCCTTTCGACTCGCTGACGGAGATCGCACATCTGAAAAAAAAAATGTTTTATTAGTTAATGAAGCAAAGATTACAATATGTTCGTCCTTAATGAAAAATATTTAAAATTGATTTTTTGCTTTATTATAAAAATTCTAAAATATTTCTGGCGGGTTTCCAAAAGAACTTGTATTTAGTTTCCACATATTTTTATCCAAAGGATGTAAAGGGTTCCAGGGAATTGTCAAAAAAGTATGTATTCCATGTTCGATATTTAATTATCACTACATAGTAAATTTGTAATCTGTATCACATGTTTAGCGCCGGCGCCATGTTGTTTAACGGAAGGTTACTCTTACACAGGTGGGTTTTATGAATGGGATGTTTACGTTAATGTATTAAACGACGGCATAATGTCAACAAATCAGTTAATAAATCTAAAATGAACACGATTTATTGGTAATTATTATTTGTTTTCTACGATTTTCACGCAGTTAATAGCTTTTTAAAACGTCAATATTTTAAATTCCTTTTTACATTACTTATGGAAGGTCAACGTTTCGTTTCTATATTGTTTATGCTTATAGCTTTTATAGTTAAATTTACAAAAATATATAGGTACAGTCGGGGTAAGAGAAGGTTCGTCACCTTAAGATCTATTTTCGTGTGCTCAGTATGAGCGATATTTTGCTTTGCTGACCGAGAATGACATTGCGTCGCAATGATTTGATGTTTAGATTAAAAAGGTACTAAGAGATTAAGACTTGATAAAGGAATGAATTAGAAAACTGATGAAGGTTTTCTTACTCTGACTGTACATAAACACTTCGTTCGTTTTGTAAAATAATATAATATCGCCATATAATGATGAATGAAAACCACGTATTTAAATAATTTAATTTACCGGTTGCGAAATCAGGTAGGTAGCTATATTTTATTTATAGTAAACCAGAGACAGTTTACAAAGACGTTAATAAAACTAAAGATAGAATTATTTTTTACTGGAATTATATTTCAATGGAACATTCGAATGATTTTTCTAAGACCAAAAATGTATTTTAATTTAATTTTATTGTTATGCATAACAATAAACGTACAATAAAAATCTATTTCATTATAAAACAGAATATATTCAGAAGTATAATTATTTTAATTCATTTGTTTCTTTTTAAATTTTATTATATGGTCTGGTCTAATGAATAAAGTACTCGTTAAATTGTCGTTTCTCTTATAAAATTTGCATACCTATGCATACATACCTTGCATACATACCTTGCAAATATAATCAATTTACCAAGATTACAAAATTACAAAATTTAAAAAGATTATTAAGACTAAATTAATAAATAAATCTTATCATTACAAGAGTACTTTTTAGAAAGAAACGCCTGGAGTTAGGCTCGGGTTCCATCATAGGACACTAATTACTGTAAATTGTACATTTACAACTGCGAATTGTAAATGTACAATTGAATTGTTGCAAAATGCGATTTTCTTCCCGTTTCTTCTCGCTAGAAGCTGCTTTCCGAAACGGTGGTAGTATTGAATTGTTGACGATTCAAAAACGCTTCATTGTGAAGTTTACTTAAATAAAATTGATTTGATTTGATTTGCACCTCGAGATTTAATCGTAATTTGCATCACAACCAAAATGCTTTTCAGACGTAGTTAATTTATTTAATAAAAATAATTTAGTCAAATATAATAACGTCTATAATTTTTACGGTATAAAATATAAATATTTCACAAAAAAATACTAAAATAGCAAATAAAGCTACTTAATTTGATTTAAGTAAAACCATTTGTACGCGGACTTATTCTAAATAATCAAAAAATATTTACAACACATTCACAGCTTCAAATAAATTTTATATAAAGTATACCTTCATATAAAATTTATTCGAAGTGTAATTATTTTTATTACGTTTTTTAATAGCAGAATATTTTAAGTAGGAATTTACCCTTCACGAGAGATTTTTAAAGTTTTTTTTATTTTACAGGTTAACAGCAGTATAATCTAATTATTAGGTTGTTTTAATCATCATTAATTCAATAATTGCAGGTCATAAAAATCATATAGATAAACACAGATATTTACATCACACACAATTATCACCTACATATACACATTAGAGAATTCTTCAAAAAATGTAAATAAAAAATGTTGTGCCCCGTTTAGAAATAGCGAACATTGCTTGAAATATAAAGTCTGACTTAACTTATTATTTATTTATTTTATGGAATAGGTTGGCCATATGGGCCACTGTTGGTAAGTGGTCACTATCACCCATAGACAATGACGCTATAAGAAATATTAACTATTCCTTACATCGTCAGTATGCCACCGACCTTGGGAACTAAGATGCTATGTTCCATGTGCCTGTAATTACACTTGCTCACTCACCTTTCAAACCGAAATACAATAACACTGCGTACTGTTGTTTAGCGGTAGAATATCTGATGAGTGGGTGGTACCTACCCAGGCGGGCATGCACATAGCCCTACCACCAACTTAAGCAAAAAAAAAAAGAATACCATACCTTCCTCGCTAAAGCTGACGGAGCCTCTCGTCTCCAGGTCCTCTTCCTTCACTTGGGTATCACCGTGCCACTCCCACTCGGGGTAGGCCTCTTGGCTCTGAAAACTTTCTCGTTCGGGATATTCGTAGAGCATTTGAAAATAATTAGAAAATTCAGGATTATGGTTTAAGACTTCTTGATACGTAATTGGTTCATAGTTTTGTATGTCTTGTTTATCTGCCATTTCGTTTTGTGAAAGAAAGTTAGTTCGGATATATTCCATAACTACACTGTATCAGATTTATACATTAAAAAATTTGAATACTAATGATTATTAGTGATTAATAATTTCACTGTTTTTCTGTCTGTACACTAAAAGCACGTCCTCCTGAAATCAGTTTCAGATTTCGAATCAAGTGAAACGCGCACGCTGCGCAAGCGCAAGGGCGGAGCTTCGGACCCGCCCAACAAATGCGTGATAAAAACATCGTCGGTCACAGTTTTGTTTTTTTCGATCCCTTGTTATTAAATTTCAGTGTCCCTCTCTAATTTCCACTTAAATTTTTATTACAGTAACTAGTCAAAACTTTGTTATTTTTATTGTTTGTTTAAACATGAAATAAACCCTTAATTTAATTTCAAATTCTCTTTTTTTAACATTAATTAAAAAAATTATATAAATAGGTAATTTACATTAAAAAAATCAACGTATAAAAATCCCGTAGAGTATAACTATGTATCTAGATTTTTTAACATATCAATGTGCATGAAAGCCTGTAGTGATGTATGATGTGTGTATGATGTAAGTTGTATTTAAACTATGGCAGCCACTGTCGCCATTCTGAAGAGACTGAAGTCTAGCTGAATATATTTTTTAATTAATAATTATGTGCAAACACAACTGTTCGATCTCTATTCCCTTATTTCGTAGTCCGAATACGGAGCCACAGCTGGAGAGAGATGCAGGGCCAACTGCTTACTTACTAATAATACAGAAAAAATAAATAACCTATATTGACAATAAGCGACTCTTTAAAATCATGTACTCGTACATCAATTCATTTTTATCTGCTCAAGGTGGTATGTATTTAATTTTAATGATATATATGTAATAAATTGTTGTCAACAAATATGACTAATGTTATTATTGTCATTTATATAGTTAAACTAGCGACCCGCCCCGGCGTCGTTCGGTTGCAATGCTAATCTATACATATAATAAAATTGGAGTGTCTGTTTGTAATATTAAAATAGGCCTTTTTTACTCAATGCATATGTATACGTAGTGCATATACCAAAATTACATTTTTAAAAATTTTTGTCTTTCTGTGTGTTCCGACTAATATTTGGAACGGCTGGACCAATTTTGACAGACTTTCACTGGCAGATAATTGATATAATAAAGAGTAACTTAGGCTACAATAAACATTTTTGTGTTAGTTTAAAACGCCTGCAAGGTCGCGGGGACAGCTAGTACAAAATATACTACAGAATGTCTTATAATGTTCACAGTTGTTCTGTCTTTCTCCACTATATTATGCATGTACTATACATACAATTATTCCTCTTGAGTCAACCTATTTATTAAAAAAACCGTTCAAAATTCGTTGGGTAATTTTGAAGATCTAAACATACTTTTCTTGGTGATAGAGCTTTGTCCAAGCCCGTCTGGGTAGGTACCACCCGCTCATAAGTTATTCTACCGCCAAATAACAGTGCTCAGTATTGTTGTGTTCCGGTCTGAAGGGTGAGTGAGCCAGTGTAACTACAGGCACAAGGGACATAGCATCTTAGTTCCCAAGGTTGGTGGCACATTGACGATGTAAGGAATAGTTAATATTTCTTAAAGCGTCATTGTCTATGGGTGATGGTGACCACTTACCTGATGGTAAGTGGTCGCCCATATGCTCGTCCTCTACCCTATACCATAAAAAACAAAACAAAAAATACTTAGAGACCGGCAGCGGTAAGCGAATTTGTTTTATACTTTGTAATGATGATGATACACATTTTTATCTCGAGATAAAATTTCGTAGGTGCAAGTGCCTCGTCATCTTACGCGGTAGTTATTCCATCACTTTTGATTTTAATTAATATAATTATAATTAAGATTTAGGTGTGAACGACGCATTACATGTGTTTATCGACAAGGGTTGCGTTAGCGAATCCCTCGAGACCTCACCGCCCCGCAGTTCCCACGCCCTGGCCATTTTATATTAGCTGTTAACTGAAATATTGTTAGAATAATATATTATCCTTCCATTTTTATAGGATCATATAAAAAAAACATAAAATTGAATTGTTTCTATCAATATTTTACATCGATAATAATTATTGTCATTTATTAAAATTTACATCTTTGAATCTTTTGGGCACAAGTGCACGAAAAAATGGTATAATATATGTAGACTACAGACTACTACTACAGACCCAGAATGATATAAGACATTTGTTAATGTGTAAATAACTAAAAAACTAATCGAGCCGTTACAAACATCGGTCAATAGTTTTAATTTATTTTACCGTACAGATTGCAGAGGTGAATCTAGTCGCCTATATATTTATACCGGGATATACCAATGCAGCTAAGAATCTGAAGTCATCATGGATATTTTTTTCTAGAACATTTACATTTTGAACATTTTAACTACATTAGTTATGACACAACTTTTTCTCGCTGGAAAAACGCATTACGCGCTTCCCCCACGTGATGGAAAGTGGGGGGGGGGGTGTAGGACTCCCCGGAGCCAAGGACACTGAATGCGCCCAAACATAACGGGTTTTTCCCACTAAAAAACCAGCGGTATCCTCTCCGTCTTTCGGTGGACGCCACGGGATCGCTTACGCATGCTACCGTAACGCGCTGATGGTCGGTCTGCCTATACGGGCCTCCAACATCTAGGGGGGATTCCCAGGGTACTGGGACCCCCCTTAGTCTCTGCGGCGCCTATTGAGGCTAGGGAGAAGGTGCGCGTAGCGCCTTTTCCTTCTCCCTGGTCGTCTGCGGAGCGAGTCAGCGGCGGCATTCTTTTCCCGCTCCCGCTCCGCTGGTTTTTATGCGACATGACACTTTCGCAGAAGGAGCGCATCCTGACCAGCACATCTCGCTACCGAGCATAAGTTATGACACATCTTACATAAGCAGTTGTAACCTTAATATATCATTAAACCAATGTGGGTAATATTTAATAGGATCATTGTTTACTTTGATATTTATTGGAATTCGTCTTGATAAGCGTCCGCATGATGGTTCTGACTTCTGACCCACATTGGTTGCTTGTGACACACCGTTGATGAGCTTCGATGCCAATTTGACAGCTGGTATCTTGACGCATCACAAATACATTTTAATAATACGCTGATAAATATATTTTTTGTTGTCAGATAAGATTATGAAATATTATGGACATCATTATGATGTTTAACGCTTCAATTATAAATATTACAATTAAGTAATACAATATTCTGATCTGTATCGCTTAGTTTGAAATGAACTGAGAATAAATAAACAGGAAAAAGCAATGAGACTTATAACCAGTCGACTCTTAAGATTGCAATTTATAGGTTATAGGAAGAACGCATCCTGACATCGCTGATACAAGCTATGATCTCTATTATGTATACTTCCTTAGAGTAAGTAATTTATTAGATTTAAGCTGCATTTAATAAACTATGTTTTTTTTATTATTCAATAGATTTCACTAATTGAACTTTCTTAAATCAATTTTTAAGGTAAACGAAACAAATAAACAAATAGGTCATTTTTATACATTTAAAAACTTTTATTTAGCTACTTTTAGCAGCATTTTAATTCACCCACAGCTAGGCTTAGAGAGACTCCTTTCATTTAGAGAAAATGACTTGAAAAGCCATCAAGTCTTTAGTAAATAATGCCATCCCCACATTGCTATAATGCAGTTTTTCTCACGATGTTGTCATTTGCGGCTAAGCATGTCATGAATTTTAAAGGAAAATTCAGTTAAATTATTAAATTTAGCATATGCATTAGTATAGTTTGATAGCAGGACTCGACTATCTTATAATGTAATGTTAAAGTGTATTGAATATCGCTTATCCTTAAAAACATATACTCAATAATATTTACAGTGTGAACTATTTTAACTAATTTCAAAAATTGAGGTTGCCGTACTTAACTTGTGTGATATTTATGATTTTGTCTCGAATTGGATGATTTAAACTGTGCTGTCTTGTAAAACTTTATACTTGTTTGTAAGAATATTAATTAACTATTATATACCTACCTTATATACTATTTAGAATACGAAAATGCCTTTAAAATAACCGATCCCTAAATTTTAGGTTATCAACTGACCATTGTAATTTGCATCATACATGCATACTGTCCAAAACGGAGATTGCGTTTAACTGCAAAGCCGTGGGTGATCGACTATCTCATCCGCGCCTTACACCGCATCTGTTTAGATAAAACATGGGCCACTATTCTAACTGCTCTTAACTCACAATTAGATGTACTTAGAAATCTAAGATTTTAGATATCTCTGATTTAATTCGTACATATACAATATACATTTTTAATCAGCTAACGTACAGCCTAAACTAGAAGGTGTAACAATATAACATATTTTTATTTAAAAAATTATAGCACCGGAATTAAGGAACACCCAGAGTGGTTGCCAGAATTACTCGGCCCTGCATAAGACCATGAAACTCGATTAATATGTTTCATGAGCTCGTGTTGCAAGTGGCCCTGAAGTATCAACAGATTTTTACTATAATTTTACTATAAGTATTTGAAATAATTGCAGAGAAACATTTTTGTACAAAGCATCGATATCATAAATTCTTGACACGTAATTATATAAAATTTCTCTTTTCTCTTTCAAGCGCGTGTGCCCCTCTTGTTTTGGCAGCTGCGTTGTGAGCACGATGATCAATATATGTCCAATTTTTTAAGCGTGTTTATTGTTTTAAATCAAGTTTGAGGGATATACCGCTGACTCAACATGATTAAGTTTTGAGACAAAGTTGAGCATTAGTCATGCAATGTCAGTCGAAATATTTCAAACAGAAACAATAACATTTCATACTTATATGTTTTAAATTATTTATTTCAATTCGATACAAATTGGGATAGTTTAGTTATAATGACATATATAAATTAATTATTTTGTTATACTAGCAGATCCGATACGCGTTTCTGTAGCTATGTTAAACGGAATTACTTATGTATGTAAGTCTGATAAATGATATTTTGTAGTCATAAACCTACTTTGAAACATGTATACAACAACAGAATAGTGGTACAAATTTCTCGTCATAATGTTTAAGGAAAAATGTCTCCAAAAAAGACCGCTTGGAACATATAGATTAATGACATAATACAACCAAGTATAAGATTGCCAAATTGGTCTTGTAGCTACGCTATATTACCGCAGATATACTGGTTTACTGATACTGGGTTCAAACCTAAGGTCCGATAAAGAGTTTCTATCGAAAAGTTTCAGTATTTGAGTGAAGGAATAGTGTTCCCCTATTTTTGCACACACTTTTAAACTAAGCTGTCCTACTTAGTCGGCCTTGAGATTGGCCGAAAAGGTAAGATAGGATCAATTATAAATGACCTTACCTACCTTATCTTTATTATATAATTAAACGGATAAAAATATCAGAACTATTTAGTAATATATATCGCTCCTAATCACAGTCAAAATATTACTAGCTTTAAAATAAACGCTACACTTTTCATTTTTCACTATTTACGCGAATGGAAATTGAAAATGAGTTATCATTGTTATTTCTATTATATTTATTTTGAATTTATTAACGAGTTTCGAATTTCGGCGCTGCCTGATTAAAGACCGACTCAAACAAAAAATATACATCATCCGAATTATTTTTTATCTCATATATAATGAAGTGTCCGGCCGTAAATATGCCGCAGAGAGTCTTTAAAATGTGTCTGTTTTGCTCATCAGGGCCGAAACTAGTAGGGTTGACGAATATCGTTATGAGAACTCTAATCTATGTGAATTTGAAGGTAAAACTTTAAAGTCCCGGAATCATTTGGAAATCGTTAAAGGTTTTATTACAAACAATATACGGTATTGTCAATTACAAAAATGTAAACATATGTTACGAATACATTATATTAGTGAAGAATTGGAGAATTATCTATGTATTAATCTCTTTCTTTATGCCGGGTTATTTTGTATTTGTAGTAATTAATAGTCAGTATACGATATACATATAACTATACAAAACTTTTTTGTTTTTAATATAAACTACATCCACGGATAGTTCGCCCGTGCCTTTTTTACGCTCATCTTTCTAACAATTTTTTAGCGTAAGTACATAGATTTACAATAGTTTCTATTCTTATATTATCAGCTTATTGATTACTGTAGATCGAAGAGCAGCTAAGATCTCCTGAGCCTGCGAACTATAACATATACATTATAGTTAATATTCAAATTTGTTTTATTTTTGTTGTTTTTTTTTTTAAAGTAGATTCGAAATATTTTGGGATAGATATTATAGTTGATCTATCACGACTACTTTTTAATAGAGATAAATGTTCCTAGCTTCTGGCATACAGTAACAGAACATCGGATATTTCACCCCATATTTTATGTTAAATGTTTGTTTCAAATTCATCTCGTACTTAGCGGTGAAAGAAAACATCGTGAGAAAAAGGGCATGATGGGATTAAAATCACATATCTATCCTCTAAACTAGATTAGAGCAGCGTGGTGGAATAATATCCTAACTTATCCTTTCAAGAGTAGATGCCGTGGCCCAGCAGTCAGTTATTTTTATATTATGAAGGTTTTTTTCTAAAATTAATTTTTGAATGTCCAACCCTAATTACAAAGTGTAGTAATGTACTGTTATAAAACCATATATCTTTATTTTTATAGGATTTGATATAATAACATTAAAGTAATTTATTTCACTGTTAGGCGGATGTGCAATAAGGCGACATGCTAGCAAGTGGTCGCCACTGACCATTGACTAAGCAGTAAGATCAACAACCTAAACCTTGGCAGCTTCCTTGGTGGTAGGGCTTTGTGCAGGTCCGTCTGGGTAGGTACCAACCACTCATCAGTTATTCTACCGCCAAATGACTCTATACTCTATAAATAAGTACTCAGTGTTGTTGTGTTCCGCTTTGATGGGAGAGTGAGTCAAGGTTGGTGAGGAATAGTTAATATTTCTTACAGCGTCATTGTCTATGGGTGATGATGACCACTTACCATCAGGTGGCCCATATGCTCGTCCGCCAACCTATACCATAAGAAAGGCTAAAATATTACGTGCTTTGTACATGTAGCTGCACAGGCCACTCGCCCTTCAAAATGGAACTCTACAATACTAAGCACCTATTACTCCTGGGCGAAGGAAATATGTAGTATAAGTAAATATAAGTACGCGGTACTTACCCAAACAGGCTTGCACAAAGCCCTACCACCAAGTAAAAGTTTAATTCCTATTCAATGTGGACAAAGTTGTTTTTTACGCAACGCATATACTAATCATAACTCATGACTTCAGAACTGTGCCTCAAGATAAAATAATAAACGCCGATCATTTCAGCATTGCGATGATTTCGACGTAACTACTAATTAATGATTAATTGAAATTTTCTTCAGATATTTATAATGTCATTATATATATATATCGGAGACTCGTTATCCTCACGGTCGCTCATTGTGGGGCGTCAGCAGGGATCCGGGCGAGAAACAAATACTTTTCAATATACACAGCACAGTTCCTAGGCTAGTGTTGTTTATTCAGCCGATAGTAACGTAATGAATTCTCGAATACAGAGTGCACGTTCTTTTATTAACGTTTTCCTTCTCTAATCTAGGCTCTGTACACGTCATTTTGACGTTTGTGTATGGTTTATATTCCGAACTATTGTCCCGGATGCGACACGGCCATCCTGAGTTACACGCGTCCTCGTGTGTTAATCTGGAACAAAAGCAAATACCGCAAAGTATCATTCACGCTCGGCCATATCTGACCACTCTACTAAAATAACTGAAATAAAAGTCTTGTGTCATCAAATAATCTTTATTCTAAACACAAATTCTATAACAACATTGAAATATTACATAAACGAAATAAGTGATTGACTACTGCTGCAAGTTCTCCCCGTACAATTCATGTACACAGTAACTAAATCTTCCCTGTAACCGTGAAATCGACACATACACACGTACACTTAAGTCAACCCTGTGACTATAAGTGTTCAATGATAGTCATCCCTGTGACTCAAATCAACAGTCATCTCTGTGACTCTCAAATCAACAGTCATCCCTGTGACTCAAATCAACAGTCATCCCTGTGACTCTATTCAACAGTCATCTCTGTGACTCAAAACAACAGTCATCCCTGTGACTTAAATCAACAGTCATCCCTGTGACTGAAACGCAACACAAAATTAACATTCATTCTTTTAGAGTACTTGCAGCAATGTCAGTTGAAGGTTCTGAAACTTTTTCAGTATCACATATCGGTAAATCACATTTTTCATTTAAATCAATGTCTACATTAGCTCCTGGCATTTTCCTAACCCTATCATGCGCGTACTTATAGGTTCGTTTGGAATTCAAAGCCTTCAATAGGTAGCGGTCACCATCCAAAACTTCTATTATCTTAAATGGGCCCTTGAATTTAGGGTCTAATTTGGTTTGATTTCTTTCTTCGTTTTCAATTAATACAAACTCGCCTACTGTAAATTTATTAAGCCTTGCCTTTGTACTATTAAACCTTTCCCTATCATATTCAGCCGATTTTCCTATATTATTAGCTGCGCTTTCTCTTAGTGCGTCTAAATCAATGGAAATTTCGTCATTTTGTACCTCGCTGGTCATCAACGACAGTGGCCTGGCTACCCTACCGATCATAAGCTCGAGTGGTGAGCACTTAGTAACCCTATTGATAGTACAATTGATAGCCAATTGCACGTCTCCTAATGAATCCTGCCACGATTTTTCAGAGTTAATCTCTACTGCCGTTAGCATCGACTTCAGTACGCTCATGACTCTTTCAACCTGCCCGTTCGCACGAGAAGAGCCGGTGGCAATTAAATGAAGGTTTATATTTTTACTGTCACAAAATTCCCGAAATTCTTTGCTCGCAAAACACCTCCCTTGGTCAGCGATGATACGAGTGGGTGTTCCAAAAAGTGCTACACTATTTGTTACCGCTTGAATACTACTTTTTGTGTCAATATTAGCAGTGTGATATAATAAAACGAATTTTGTGAATGCATCAATTACAACAAAAGCGTACTCTTTTACATCATTTTTCCCACTAAGTTTGCCTGTGGCGTCGATGTGAATAGTATGCCAGGGCGACGTAACCTTAGGTATGGGGTGAAGTTCGGATTGTATTTTACCTGATCGAGATTTAGCTACCTTACATGTTACACAACTATCTACAAACCGTTTTACATAGCGCGACATTCCCTCGAACCAATAATGATCATATGCTTTCTCGAGCGTTTTCTCCCACCCAAGGTGAATAAGGGAATCATGAATGTTATTTATGACCGACCATTTCAATGCATGTGGTACAATCGGAAGACACCGTGTCCTACCGTTACGTTGTATCTTTCTGTGTAGAATACCGGATCTAAGGACATATGTATTGGCTAAACTATCTTCCAACTTACCGTTATTCATATCGTCAATAATTTTGATTATTTCGTTATCTCGCTGTTGTTCAGCGGCTAACCAATTTGAAGAGAGCTCGACTATATTTACTCGCTTGTGCTCTACTTTACTATAAGGGCGACTATTGTTCAATGACACTGGTAGAGGATTTCGAGACAAAAAGTCAGCATGTGCCATGTGTTTGCCCGGTCTATATTCAACATCGAAGTCAAAACATTGAAGATAGGACCACCACCTATGCACTCTAGGCGTCAAATCCACTTTACGTTGGGAAGACTTTAATGAATTACAGTCCGTCACTACCAAAAATTTACGTCCATGCAAGTATTGTCTAAAATGTTTGATAGCATTTACGACAGCGAGTGTTTCCAATTCGTATGAATGATATCGTGATTCCGCGGGAGATGTACGCTTGCTAAAATAAGCTATGACATGTCGTTTATTGTTATGAATTTGAAATAAAATAGCGCCGTACCCTTCTGAACTTGCGTCTGTATGAAGTTCTACAGGGAGACTAGGACTAAAGATTTTTAAAATTGGTTCATTAGTCAATATTGTAATTACTTTTTGTCTGATTTCTTCATGCTCAGGTTTCCAAATGAAATTGCCTTTGAGGGATGTTAATCTATAAAGTGGAGCCATTAAACACGCAAACTGTGCAACAAATTGTCGAAAATAAGAAGCTAATCCTATGAATTGCCTTAATTGTGTAACGGTTTCAGGAGGTGGTAATGCAGTGAGTGATTCTATTTTTCGCTTATTTGGTCTAACATTACCGTTTTCTACCTCATAGCCTAAGAACTCAATTTTAGATTTAAGAAAAGAGCATTTTTTAGAATTTAAAGAAAATCCGGACTTGGTGAGAACTTCAAGGACGGTATTAAGTCTGTCAAGTCCCTGTTCTTCCGATTCAGCCGGAATCATGACGTCATCAACATAAACAATGACGTAATCACGTGCCAAGTTTCCTAATGCATTTACGATAGCTCTTTGAAATACAGTTATAGCATTCTTTAAACCAAAAGGCATAGTCAGATATTCATATTGACCATCAGGAGTTACGAAGGCCGTACGCTCTATCGACTCCTCATGGCATGGAATTAAATGGAATCCACTAGCACAATCAAGTTTAGTAAAGAATTTGGCTCCTTGTAAACGTGATATTAAATCAGTAATGATGGGGAGGGGATATCTATCAGAAATGGTATTTTCATTCAGTTCCCGGTAGTCAATACACATCCTGTCGGACCCGTCCTGTTTTTTAACTAACAAAGCTGGGCTAGCAAAAGGCGAACAGCTTGGCCTAATTATATTTGCCTGTAAAAGTTCGTCAACTTTATTTCGCATAACGGTACGTTCCTCAACCGATAACCTATAAGGACGTCTTTGAACCGTTTTGCTCGGATCCTTTAACCGTATCTCTAATTCACCTGTCATGACGCGTGTAGTAGGCATACCGGTTATAAAGTATTTCGAATAACGATTTAATATCTTTAAAAGTTGTGATCTATGTTCAAAGGGTATATCTGTATCGATACATTTAAAGTCAGGCCAAGAGTTTTGGATAGTGCAGCTATTAACAACATTATTTTTTAACAATTTAAAGCTAGTACTCGTCATCACAATCGAAAATCCTAAATTCAAAATTTCACGACCAATCATTATGTCACTGCGTAAATAAATATCAGGTAAAACATGTAACAACAATTCTAATGAGTGCTCATTAATAATAACTTTAGCTAAAATTTGTTCTGTTGATTTTACACTGCTTTGGCCAATACCAGTTAACGAAACAATATTACAACTACGTTTTCCGCTAAACTTCGTAGCCAAACTTTCCTTTATTAATGAACACTCAGCACCAGAATCATAGTGAAAAACATAGGACTCACTGCGATGTTGAAGGTATCCGGTAGGAGGTTCTACTACGCACAGGTCGACACGACGCTCGGCCGACGTACTAGCGCTGGTGTTTCCACCGCGGGAGCCAACTCCTGCAGTACAGCGACTTGCCACATGTCCCAATACTCCACACTTGAAACATCTGATGCTCGTTGATTTTTCTACACGATGAGAAGTGGAAGTCACGTCAGTCTTCACAGGAGATTTTGGCTTGTAGATTTTGGGCTTTGATCTACAGTCAGCCTGTCGGTGACCCAATTTCCCGCAGCCAAAACACTTTAATGTAGACTGCTTGTAAAATTTTGCTCGCTTGCTATCAGTTGTCTCTGCTGCAGGAGCTTTTCGCTTTTGATACGAGAAAGCCTGCAATTCTTTTTGTAGTTGCTGGCGGGAAGTAATTTCCGTTGTAAAAGCAAGACGTTGTAATCGTGAGTCGTGTTGAGAAATGTGCGCTAGGGCGGTTGCTACGGCGATCTGTTCTTTGGTGCAATCTTTCCAACGGCTCATCAATGAGGTAATAATCCGACTCGCGCATGCAGCTAATGACTCGTTGTCTTTTAATTTTTCACTATTTAAGTTAATGAGGGTACCTGCACATGTGTCTGTAGATATGAATCTTGCAGTGAATAGGTCCTTAAATTCCGGCCACGATATCCCAGGGTATGATATATGTGACAACCATGATGATGCGGTACCTTTCAGAGCCTTGCTAATGACAACAATGAGTTGACCGCCACGTGGTGGGTTGTCTTCGAAACAAATATCCGCTGTTGCACACCAAGATCTCGCGTCACTTTCTTCTTTATCTGGGTTGAATTCCGGTAGAGTGAGGCGACGACTTGATTCATGCGGTCGTAGCGTAGAGATTAGTGCCATCATATTTTGGTTCTGTTTTTCAATAAGTTGTCGCCATAATTCTTCATGATTTAGCGGTTTCTCAGCCCGTTGAAATCCCACTTCTGATATCGGAGACTCGTTATCCTCACGGTCGCTCATTGTGGGGCGTCAGCAGGGATCCGGGCGAGAAACAAATACTTTTCAATATACACAGCACAGTTCCTAGGCTAGTGTTGTTTATTCAGCCGATAGTAACGTAATGAATTCTCGAATACAGAGTGCACGTTCTTTTATTAACGTTTTCCTTCTCTAATCTAGGCTCTGTACACGTCATTTTGACGTTTGTGTATGGTTTATATTCCGAACTATTGTCCCGGATGCGACATATATTAAATTTATCGAAATAACAGTTATTTGAAATATTAATAAAATTATAATTACGGTTCTCGCAAAACGACTTCGAATTGTATGTAATTTAAATCTTCTTATCGTATAAATTATTCTTTCTTGTCTTCTCTAATCAAATTTAATAAGTAGCACAATATCAGGTGTGGTAAACGATTTTTTTTTATCTAAAGTATGAGAATAAGAAATAAGTTATTTGTTACATGCTAAAGCATATAACGTAGTGATATTTCCTGTCTCAATATCTTTTCTTTGATTAGACATATTTATGTATATTTTACAGTACGACAAAATAGTACGCAGGCTATATAAGGCTACGATCTGTGGCGAATGACTCTGTGATAATAATTAGTATAGTATAGTGTAATTAATAATTAAATTTGATAATCTGAATGATTTGAAATGCGCCTTTTGAAGAGAAAATTCACAGAGAAAGACTAAGGAACCTGTCCTTAGTCTTACTCTGTGAATTTTCTCTTTCTTCAAGTTGTCATTCTAATATCAGACATTTTTAGGAACTCTACACACTCCATAATATTCAAGTGTAAGAAAAGTAACAAGTGGCTGTGAGGTAAAAACATATGAGACTTATAATTTCACAGATATAACTCACACAAATAAAAACAATACATGTAGGATATATAAATAAAACAGTCATCTATGAATGATTACCTTTTTTTATTTCAGATCATTTTAACTGAGATCAATACAATTCAAAAAGCTGCATTATTCTTAAATCGCGCATCAAGTCGTTATTACTTTATCGACGTCAAATTTACATAATAACGTGTATTATTTTCTAAGTTTTATAATATATCGATTTCATGCGCGCTTCTCGAAACTTATTCTAAATAACCTAAGATTTAAAAGGCTTTGCACAGTGATTAAGCCACGGAAAGCTTTTTAAGTACACTTTGGCTAAAATACTGACAAGGCGCATTAAAAAACTTTTTAATTTAAATTCTATTTTTATTAAAGAGAGCACTATTCATTGGACATGAACATGACTAAAAAAATTATATTTATCACGCCTCACTAACTTTGTAATTATTATTAGTTTCTTTTTTTTTATTTGTGCCGAGAGGGCACAGATTATTTCGCAAATGTCATTTTTTCGTTGTCAATACTTGTGATGTCAATAATTAAGCACCTTCGTGTTTAATAAATGCACAAATTATTTTACATATTCTAATTTATGCTCCTCTTGACCTATGTTATGTTACATATTTCATTTGCACAATGTCGTGAAAATGGTTAATAATAATTATTGTAATGAATAAATTAAATAGACAATTACGATAACCAAGCTTCTACTTAAAAATATCCTTGCTATATAAAATAATTTGTGATTAATTTGAGTAAAATATAACGTTTTTGTAATATTTTTTACTTTTTATTACAAAATAGCAACGACATATATCTTCTAGTAAGTGTTGTTTTTTTTAACAAGAAATGTATTAATAAATGCTTTTTTTTTTAATATAAATAATTTCTGACTTTCAAAAGTGACAGCTTTTATGAATCTTTAATAGCTTTGATTTCTTTAATTTATGATAATTGTTGAATAAAATTTAAATAGATTTTCTTCTATTTAAATGAAAGTCAATCAAATTAACTTATGTCAAGAGATGTTGTCTTGCATAAGAAATTGGAACGTAACTTTTAATTACTAACACTAATTTGGAAACTATATAAAACTATTGTTAAGAATGATCAATATCACGACTGCAGAGAGAGTATCCTAATAAGTGTTGACGTCACATATCTGATGATCATTTTCCTTCTGCTCATCGAGGGTCTTGGCTACCGTTGCTGGTCCCCAGGAGGGTCGGGGCTCTCGGCTCGCTTACTGAGCTCGGACAGGGAGCTTGCGCGTTTCATGCTGGTGTATAAACATCTTAGTTATAATGGAAAAATTCGTTCATTAGTAACACTAAGCAGAATTTATAATACAATTTTGGTCCCCAGGTGCATCAAAAATAAAATGAAAACGAATAGGCGAGCAAAGGAAACTACGGGTTAGAACTAAGCTTGTGTTTATAAAACATTGATCAACATTTAAATCTATACAAACTGTCATACAGCGAAAAAAGAGATAAGGGTAATTATTGCATGACGTTCGAAATAAAACAAAATTATTAACTTAATCGAAAAAAATAATAATTTTAAATTACAATCAGTAATAATTCGTATCTTGTATGAGTAGTTTAAACAAACCTCTCAGGGTCGGTGAAGTCTACATCAGGCGGCAGATGTGCCGAGTGGCGACCAGCGATCCGGTGGAAAAGTCTCACCGACGATCGCCTCAAAGATTCGCGAAGTTTCGAGAAACTGGCACTCCGCGACACCTCGGCCGAGCCCTGCCCCGTGTTATGCAATTTACACTCCATTTCGAAAAAAAAGTTTAAATCTCGAATTTGGAACACTTTGAAAAATACATTTTCGATCGAATTGTATTGAATGGCAAGTTTTATGTTATAAAGGCTTTTTGGAATTACATCATTTGTCAAACTTCAAATTTGACATGAAATGTCAATCAATGATTTTTGGCGGTTTTTTATTTTCAAACATGTATGGTATATGTATTTAAAATGTAAATAATGCTAATGTTGATGATGTGGTAGTTACTAATTATGTTTAAATGTACAAATATATAATGGATGAGATGCTACATGCATCTACGAGTCTAACAGCGAAAGCCGTTGAAATATCAAATAATGACAACGTATCTCCTGCGTATATTTAATTTAATGAAATCGTTTGTTTCATGCGTAATCTCGGTGCAGGTTAAGTTGATCACGACTATATATCTATCGTGGACTGTAAATTGCATAACACTGTAGACTCACCTTTTACTATTTTAATACTTTATCCTCAAAACGCAAAACAAAATAAAACAAAAACAAATGATACATAAATATTTATTAACAATTAAAATTACCATTCGACAGCGCGATGTTAAACAAAGTACCAAATTTTCAAAAATATTTCTCGAAAGGGATTTTTTGCAATGGAGATTCATTCTTAATAAAACTGATATTAAAAAAAAAAAACAATAATAATGACGTAATTTGTGTGTTTTGTATAATAAAAACGTGTACAATCATAATTGGCATTCCCAAGCAGCACCCTCGTACAGATAAAAATTAAAATTATTAAAAAAATACTAAAATATTTATATACCTATCTCTCACATAAAGCTTAAGACCGAAACATACGCTACACTGGAATGAGTTAAGCATAACTTTATTAAAAAAATACTATTGGTAGAACATAATAAAATACGCATGATAAATTTTAAAATAAAAATTACATACATGCATTATCCGATACAGGATACTATTATACATTCATAACAATTATCAGAATATTAAAAAAAAAAAAAATTAAATTGTAAGCGAATAAAATAAAAATCGTTGTATCCACATGCAACAAAGAATAATAAATATTTCAGACACGACACAATTAAATAAATGCAATATATTTTAGATTCTCTGACCCCGAGTGTGAGTTTTACGAGTTTATATTTTCATAAAACTAAATGCGTCAGGTATCACCGTATCAAATATGTATAAAAATTAATTATACACATTAATAATATGTGTGTTTTACATTTAATGTTCTAAAGCATATAATACACTCGATTATATAAAATACATCCCTGTATCTGTTAGGATGTCATGATATTAAAACATTTCTAAATATTTATTTATATCTTAATTCTTGCACCATATAAGTTATATATGTTTGTATATAATATTAATACATATATCTCTTCGGGACGGTATACAATATACATGCTTTAATAACGACTTCCTATCACACATTTCGTTCGTATTTTATTTTTATTTTTTTGTAATTTTTCTTAAAACTTATAATCCCTATCGCATGCTAATAAATTATTCTAAGCTAGGCAGCCCGCCATTTTGATTTTCATCGACCAATATCTAATCTGAAAAACACTATGACCAAACTCTTATTGCATCGGTCATACTACAACACTTGTTCAATCGAAAAAAAAAAAAAAAACAATCATATGTAATTCTAACTACGAAATACAAATAGGCGGGCAAAATTTGAGTGTGAGACATGAATGATCCTCTCGTAAAATAATGAGCCAATGTGCCCCGTCACAAGCGTTTACGAGATAGAAATATACGATATTCATCTCGACGCTTGGAGCGAACAGACTGAGGAGCATTCACATAGAAGCGAGTGAGTGCTTATAATTAAATCCTAGACATCTAAGGCTTAGTCTAGACTACTGGTGCGGCGCATTGCTCCCCGTGTTGATACCTAGCGCATTGAACAGTTTCGATTTTAGGTTCATGCGGGGCTCACTCGCCTGGTTCGTGCCCTATAATAAAACAAAAAAAAATAATACAAATAAAAATGTGCAAATCATATTATAAAGCGTGAAAGAAATGTATGTACAATATATTGATTAAAAAGCAAGACTAAACACATACTATACATTGAATAATATACATAACAAAAATGATATAAGAAAACTGTCCCAGCGAATAACTTCAGTGCTATGAATCTTTGATGAATCAATTGAATCATATTCAAAATGCCGAAAAGCGATCTGATACAGTTTCAGAGTAATTTTGTGATTGCAACGCTGCCACACACATACACACACACACACAAACACAACATATTACATAAAGCTCTCGTTTTATTGAATATACAAAAACAATGTTTTATTAAAGCACATAAACAAAAACCTTGATATATTTAACTTTTAAATGACTTAAATATTATGCTCAATCATTGAAGTTTAATACTTGATATTTACGAAAAGACGACACAACATTTAATTCAATCGAATCAAAATATTCATTAAGTTTTTGTGTACATGAAATTAATAATAATGACTCAAATAAAACAACCATCAACGGTGACGCATTAATTAATAATCCCGCTCACAAAAACCAAGACGTGCTAAACCCTAGAACACACAAAGCAATGAGCGAGTGATAAAGCACAAAAACAAGAAACGCCGTAACTTGGGACAGGCTTGGAGGGGCATGGGGATCGAACAAGGAACGGATACCTGTTGACTTCCAGGCAGGATATTTTAATTTAAATAATTATATTGACTAACATGACTGTATTTTTTTAAATGTTGAAAAAGAGTAACTACTGAGTTTCTTGCCGGTTCTTCTCGGTAGAATCTACTTTCCGAACTGGTGGTAGCTTCACTTAATTGTTAAAGTTTATTTTGATTTAGATTTTTGGATATATTAAATTTAATTTGGATTTGAATAAAAATAGGAAATGAAATCCGATAATCTTGTCAAATCTAATCTCAAGTAACTGAGTAATTAAATGATTTTTTTTATTATGAGGAGTTACAAATGAAGTTTTGTAAGATGAGAAAATTGGTCTCCTCCACCAATCGATAAGGTATAGGGTAAGTTTGAGCTCAGGGGCTCACAGGGGGCAGGAGGGACGCGGGGCGGGGGAGGGCGGTTGCGGGTGGGGGGCAGACGGGACGCGGGGCGGGGGAGGGCGGTGCGGGTGCTGACCTCGTCGAGCGCGTCGGCGTCGGGGCGCGCGGGGCGGGCGCTGCGCGCGCGCGACTGTTTGACGATGTCCAGCGCCTAGAATCGCACACTTCTGTATCTGATGACGTCACTTACTTCATCCTTCGCGTGCCCTCATCCCATTTATTTGGCAAACTATTACGAGCCAACGATTGTCTAGAATCTAGACTCTAGATCTATGTGGTCGATTACTTGACGGCCTCCGTGGGATAGCTTCGTCGATGGATTTTTTCATCCGCCCACGAGTTAGTGTTACTCTTCACTTTCTCATAACTTATCATATGTCAGACCACTGACGATAGAATACTTAATGTATTTTTATTTCTGTTTATTGTTAAAATACTTCACATATATTGATGTGAATGAATCAATTATCATTATCTACATGTGTTATTCTTTTCGAGTGACTTACATGAGGTGGGACGTGCTAGGCAGCGTGCGAATTAATTTTTATTATTTTATTTTTGCTAATTTTGTAATAGCAAAAAAATAATTAAACATGATAATAAAATATATAATAAAAAATTACGTCTATAAATAAAGTTTCCAAGTAAAGTTAGTTTAAATATAATTAACTAGATTAAGCAGTTATGCTGTTGAGTAAAATATATTTTGAATAATACGAAAATAGAAAGTCAAATTCAATAAATGCAATAACTTATATTAAATTAGAGAGATAATAAAAGACCAGGCAAACAAGCATTCAAATTAAAGATTAAGCAAATAGCTGAAAGGAATCGTTATTTGTCAACAAAAATTATGTTCTATTACTGAAGTGGAAATGAGCTATTAATAATAATGAAAATACTATGTAAATTGAAGAATGAAAGTTTACTCAAATTAAGTATATTTTTAAATAAATTCTAAGCAGTACTAGAAGTACACATTAACAGTGTGATCTTATCAAAGTCAGGCATCAGACAGATCGTTCATATTCATCGTAATAGAACAAATGCGCATGCGCAGTACACAGCGTAACTGACGGGAAAATTAGATAAAAAAAATTCTGTGACCGACTTATATCCAAAACTTCGATTTAAATGCTCATTTGATCGGACAGTCACTGTCAATATATGGATAATACTTGAAAGATGGGAATGATATTCCGAGTAGCACCCATGTTAAGGGTGCTGACTGACCTCCTTCCGGCTGCGCAGGGCGCAGTCCTCGAGCGTCTCCGCGGCCTCGTACTTGCCCTGGCGGCGGTACAGCGCGCCGAGGTTCTTCAAGGTCGTCGTCACCGTCGGGGAGTCCACCTGCAATACACGAAGGCTTTACTGACCACTTCGGACCTTCCCACCAGGTAAGATTTTGCCTTTCATCGCTTGCTTAAGAGTTAAGTACTGAGTAAGCTCGACGCATGAGTATTATAGACTGAGGATGGCCTGATATATGAAACTCCGCATGAGTACTATAGACTGAGGATGGCCTGATATATGAAACTGGAACACTCGAATTGGCTTTAAAAACAATATTTTAACATGAACGATGACACGAGGTCCTTTCGAAATGTCTTATGAGTTAATGTCACGTGCTTTAATAACATGTAAAGCAGCTGAAAACAAAAATCGCGTATCATAATACTCTCATGTTTTCATGTGATTTAAATTACAAAATTCCTAAATATGCAGAACATGCGTTAAAATGTCATATATATAAGAAGAAAAAAAACTAGCAAGAACTCTAAAGCATGCGCAATACACGAACGATATGTTATATTTCAGTTTTAAGTTTTAGTTTATATGATGGGTCTGTGTGTGTGGGGGGGGGGCGTACCTTCGCGGCCTTGTGCCAGCCGCCGTACTCCCCGTAGGGCGCGTTCTCGCGCTGCAGATGCTTGTTCTCCTCACGCTCCTCGGCCACCTGCCATATCGGCTTGTTGTCGCCTGCACACACGTCACTGTTATTACATACGTCACCACTCACGACATATCATATTACACGACCATTGACGATCTATAATACGAATCGTCAATGACCTTATATGTGACACAAGTCGGGAAGGTGTGACACAAAGGTAGATTTCAATAAAATATTTAAAAAAAAAAAACAATTGAAAAAAAACTTGCCCCCTTTCCTACCTGTGCCACACGTAAATAAATCCAAACTTGTGTCACTCACCTATTAGCAGTGGCAAAACACCCCAATTGTCATCGAATAAAAAGGATACTAAAATACTGATACTTTTTCTTGTTTAATTTTATAAAAAATGATAAAATAAATAATACATTTAAAAAAATAGAATCAATTTAAATTTTCAAACAGTATTCATATAAAATAATATAACAAATTTTCAAATTGCACAGCAGTGTGATCGCAAATTCTAATCACAATTAACAAACTATAATAATTATAGTCCATTTCATGAGTCGAACTCCTACCATACAAAATACTCGTATAGTGCAACACAGCTTGATGTAGCGTCGGCAGAATTCGTAAAACCGATCACATCCGAATTAAGTAAGCAATCCCAAATTATCAATATTTATTTCTTATGTAAATATGATCTTTACGCAAACGTAATAACGTGTTATTTCATATGACCTAATTATATTCGTCAATTTGACTCTTCGATTTACATGTACTTGCTTTTCTCGGGTTGAACTGACGCGAGAATCTAGCGACGAATAGCGTCGAATGGTGCGATAGGGAGCTATTTCTATTGGTCGTATAAATCATCAGTAATCGGTTTTATTGAATGCCGATGCTACATCAAAGTTGTGACGTACTATAACCTCATTGGTCGATGCGCGCGACTGCAGATAAACAAGATGAATACAGCATGTAATTACATCTACATAACAGCGTATATTAACCAATAAAAATTAACGAGCAATGTCTTTGCGTATTCGTTTCATGGAATGGACTTTAAATGCGTATAGTTTGTTAAATTCGCAAAAAAAAATAATAATATTAAGCTATAATAAAAAGGCACTTTGTTTAACACATTAACTTATATTTGGCAGATATTGCTTATGCACAGCTGTTTGGCAAGAGAGCTATTTCTAAGTTCAATCCTACTCTTTACCTTAACTGTGAAGGTTAGAGTGATTGCATTACAGTTTCATCAGTTACAAGTGCTGTTAGGACCTTTCGAAACTTAGCTGCACGACGTATCAACGCGTGTTAGTACCGTTAGCAATGACATTTGAGATATTTATTTTGCATTCAAAAAGTAAAGTTATTTAATTAAATGATTTATCTTTGACTTAAATCATAAAAGACGAAACAAAATAAAAATAGTTGAATATCATAAAATAAAATAATTGACTTATATTAAATTTAATTATTCATTACTTTAAATTTCTATAAGAATATCCTACAAATTATTGTACTTCTGCTATTTATTATAAAACTTTTTTTTGTATTTTTTTTACTTCTAGTGTTTTTTTTTAACAAATAAAATAACGATAGTTTTTTTATACAACGTCTTATAACTATTAGGTAGCATTTCAAAAGGTCATAAGAGCATTCGGAACAGATAACAATAAAAGAAATTCTTGATTCTATGAAACGTTCTTTTCATAGCCAAGTATATTTTGATTATATCAAAATTATATTAATATGTTTCCTTATCACATAAGAAACATCAAGTACAATTGTGATAGGCCTCTTAAACATAATTAATATTTGAAAACAACATTTAATTAACATTAATTTTGTAATTCAATTGAAAATTATTACTAATTGATTTAAAAAATATATATTGCACGATTTTTTGATTACACACAATTACAATTGTATCCAATTATGTAAATATTTTGATACAAATATACATATATATTCACGTTTTCATTTTGTATAAATAATCCTATAATGTTCACGCAAGAATTGGCCCCATTTTATATTGGCACTTAAATAATAACAATTCATAATATACTTTAAAATTTTGTTTATATATATATATATATATATATATATATATATATGTTTATTAGCTACCACTTAAGGAAAAACTTTCTACGCTACGAAAAAAAAATTCGAGTATTAACAAAATGCATAGAGAGATCTAATAAAACGATAGGAATAGTCGGATATAAGCAATACAATAAAAACTAGAAGCGAGACTAATCAAGCAATAACAAATGACATGCATTTTTTTTTTCTATTTACTCATACTTTTTTTACAAACATGGGTAACTATTTCCTTTAATTAATTCTGGTTTCTAGAGCTAAATATCAAATATACCTTGGAATACATAATAAATAAAAAAAAAAAAACAAAATTTTCAAAATTCGAAACTATTCTCTCGATATATAGTGGGATTTTGTGCTTTGGTCTTTTGTTTAATCTATAGCCATCACCTTCAGCGCAAATTAATGACATTTAAAGTAAATAAATTATAAACCATGGAAGACAAATATCACTAACCGTTCCAACAAAATAGTTAAGCAGAGTTACAATTTATATATGTAAGATTATAATATATTAAGTATATCGTATGTTCTTAATCTATCTTAAAGACGCTGCAATGCCATTTATATGCGCTGTTAAATAACAAGAATTACAGGGATCTGCGACGTAATAACCATTCGCCCATTGAGAATCGAAGACAACTTTTTCGATGTGCGCTTATTAACAATATTTATGAACTACGAAATATAGAGGGAAATAGAAGTATCACAAAATGTATGAAACTTAGATGACTGGAACTAGAGGTACCTAGTACAGGTAAATACCTGTTGACTTCCAAGCAGGATATATTAATTTAAATAATTGTATTTCATTAACATGACTTTGTATTTTTTAAATGTTAAAAAGAGTAACTACTGAGTTTCTTGCCGGTTCTTCCCGGTAGAATCTACTTTCCGAACCGGTGGTAGCTTCACTTAATTGTAAAATGACGATTCAAAAGTGCTTGTAAAAGCCTACTTGAATAAAGTTTATTTTGATTTTGATTTTGAGAGGGTGAAAAATATAATACGAAAATAGTGAGATAATGTTAGACATCTGCCTTCATAAGGCGCTTGTAACTATAGAATGCCATTTTGGGGGGTAAATTTTGTTTGTTTAAACCACCCTTAATCTCAGGAAATACATTCAATTTAAAACAAAAACATCACTGGTAGAATGCTACATTATTCCTGAGTGCTAAAATATATACTATTTTTTATTTTTTTTAAAAGTTTCATATATGTCTGAAGATACTTTCTGCAATACTTCTTTTAACCTCTACGGTGTACAAATTAATCTTAAATAAAATAATCAAGATCAACGCAAACCATTCGTTTGAACGAATGATAATAACAAAAGAACGAATGGATCATTCTCGATCAGCAATTGGCGAATCGTTTTATGCATCTGTTATGTCTATATAAACACGGAATGTAGTCACAGTTGTGATTATAACACATCTTCTAAGTTAGTCAGCTCTGTATAATACTGGTTATTTTTTTGGTTTTTTTAATGATTGAATATACTCTGAAACGGCAAACAGAAAAATAAATTTCAAGCGGGTAAAATATTACACTACCGTTAAATTATATATGGAAATTCACAACTTTTGATTAATATTTTGTATCAATAAGTAAATTTTTTTCTTTCTTATTTTTTGATGAAATCAAAAAGTCGTATCTTGTTGTACGGAGTTGGCAAGCTGGGGACTAATATTATTATGTTTGCAAGCAGCTGGAATTTAAGGTAAGGTGGCCCGGGGTGACCAGTTAATAATATGGAAAATTAAATTGGGTTCAATTCTTATTAATATTATTTTAAGTACCAAATTTACCAACAAATCACATTACAAGTTTCAATTTTATTTAAAATTGTCTACTTTATATCGTTTCATTCTCAAGAATCAAATACTAAATAATATTTTATCTGTTACAGAATATTTAAAATGTAGAGATACGACCTTTTAAAATTGATCATTTTGAACGTCCAAATATTTTTTTGATATGGCAAGTATTTTACACTAGTATCGATAAAGGCATTCCTTATATACGGAAATCTAATTTATATAATGATAGCAGGTACTATTATGTTATAGGCAGGTTGACTTACCATCGATGGTGCCGAATTCTCGCTCGTGAGCCCTTGTCAGTACTTGTTTGTATAGAGTTTCGGCTTCCTTGTATTTACCCTGGAATCACAATAGTCATTATAGATAAAGAGAAATATTTTAAACAAAATCAAAATAAACTTTATTCAAGTAGGCTTTTATAAGCACTTTTGAATCGTCATTTAACAATTAAGTGAAGCTACCACCGGTTCGGAAAGTCCAATCTGTCACCTTAATCTATATAAAATTATCAGTGTTTCTTTAATACATATTGTGACTGTTTTATACAAATAAACCTTCCTCTTGAATCACTCTATCTATTGAAACAATCGCATCAAAATCAGTTGCGTAGTTTTAAAGATATAAACATAAGATTAGACAGCGGGAAGCGACTTTGTTTTATACTATGTAGTGATTAGCGGTAACCTATCACCTTTGCTGGGCAAAAAAAAGATGGGTAAGAAATACTGTCTTTGATTAGTCAGTGACACGTACCGTTACGTTCAGTAGTTTTTTATGAATACTCAAAGAAAAAAAAACACCATAAGTAAATAGTAAACCTTATATACTGTATTTACGTCTTATTATAAAAATCAACACATCAAATCAATCGGTTTGTAGAAACAGTTGAAAGCGTCGTCTCGTTTTCTATGACATTTTTTTTTCGAGTATTATTAATAGTTTAAATGTAAGGTAGTATTAATAGTTTAAACGAAAGGCACGCACCTGTTTGAGGTAACAAGAGGCGAGATTGTTCTTGGTCTTGGCTACGTTGGGGTCGTCGGGGCCGAGTTTGCTCTCGTATATCTCCAGCGCTCTCTGATAATATTGCTCCACCTCTTCGTATTTGTTCTGTAAACATTTATAGTGTTACTATATTAATATTTTGTATCTCATGTAAAATGAGTCGCTACTGGACAACTATCACAAATCTAGAATGTTCTCCTTTAAAGGTACAGATCTATTATAACACGCCACTCCACGTGAAATGACCGTTTAATTACTACAAATGTAATGCAATGAGTGTGTTCTGCTGTCGGTACTAGTGTGCGTGCGTGCGTGCGTGCGTGCGTGCGTGTGTGTGTGTGTGTGTGTGTCTGTCTGTGTCTGTGTGTGCGTGTGTGTGTGTGTGCGTTCGTGCGTGTGTGTGTGTGTACGTGTGTGTGCGTGTGTGTGTGTTCGTGCGTGTGTGTGTGTGTGACCTGGTTCTGGCAGAGCAGCGCGAGGTTGTTGAGCTGCTTGGCGACGTCGGGGTGGTCGCGGCCCAGCACGGCCTCGCGGATGCACAGCGCGCGCTTGCACAGCGGCTCCGCCTCGCGGTACTTGCCTGCCGACGCACACACATGTTTAAATTCACTTTGTAAGTCATTTGTTAGTTTATTATATTCCTATACTACAGCTGAGAGCTGAGATGGCCCAGTGGTTAGAACGCGTGCATCTTAACCGATGATTGCGGGTTCAAACCCAGGCAAACACCACTATATATATGTGCTTAATTGTGTTTCTAATTCATCTCGTGCTCGGCGGTGAAGGAAAACATCGTGAGGAAACCTGCATGTGTCTAATTTCATCGAAATTCTGCCACATGTTCATTCCACCAACCCGCATTGGAACAGCGTGGTGGAATATGTTCCAAACCCTCTCCTTAATGGAAGAGGAGGCCTTATCTCAGCAGTGGGAAATTTACAGGCTGTTACTTTACTTTACTATACTACAGTAATTATACTTTAATATAACTACATAATTTATAATACTAATATATAAATTATTGTCTACTTTAATATAACTACATAATTTATATATGTATACTATTTATTTATTTATTGACCTTCAAAACACCCATCGGCATATTACAAATTAATGAGTAAGCACAGTCTTGAACAGAGTCATAAAACATTAATCGCATTTAAATTTTACATTATAACAGAAAAAAATAAACAATGCTCCTACATAAAAGTAAATAAATCTTTAAAAAAAAAACAAAAAAGTAAGATCAAATATAATGATAAAATCAAGTATCATATCAAACGAAGGTATACTATTGAATAAATCTAACCTCGTTTCCCATAAAGCACGGCGAGGTTGTTAAGCGTGGCAGCGACAGCGGGGTGATTCTCTCCGAGGGTCTTCTCTCGGATGGAGAGAGCGTCGTTCAGTAGATTAGCGGCTTCCTTGTATTTGTTTTGATCCCTGTATTCAAATTGTATGTTAGAAGAACTAAAAAACCTTTAACCATCGAACTTTTTAAGAGTTAACCGAAATAAATTAATTGGATTTTCCAAATGTTATTTCTCGATCTATAATATAATATTCCACGGTTATCGTGCTACTACAATTATTACTTTTGTAGTAAATAACACATTCAATAATAGTTAACAATGTTCTAAACAATGATATTCTAATAAAAAGATATGTTATATCCATACTTGACAACAGAAAAAATTGTGCCGCCCCGGGGACCGTTTATTTTACATTTCGTTACAAGTAAAAAGGATAGCTTGATAAAAACAATAAATAAAAGGGATAACTAGATGTTTTAATTACACAAAACGTATTATCACGTAATTATGATAAACTAAAGGCAAACGTCCCAATTGGGACGTTTTCTAGTTTTCACTTTTTGCGCGTTAATATCTGTTTACTACAATATCATTGGTTCTAAATTCAAAAAATAAAAATATATGGACGTATAAGACCACAGACGTAGAGGCAGGCGTACCTGTAGACGTCAGGGCGTCACGGTAGCATGCGTAAGCGATCCCGTGGCGTCCGCCGAAAGACGGAGAGGGTACCGCTGGTGGGTAAACCCGGTGTGCTTGGGCGCACTCGGCGTTCAGGGCTCCGGGGAGTCCCACACACCCCCCCACTTTCCATCACGTGGGGGAAGCGCGTAAAGCGTTTTTCCAGCGTGATAAAAAAAAAAAGGCTTACCTGTAGACGAGCGCCAGGATATTGAGCATGGTGGCGACGTCGGGGTGGTCGTGGCCGGAGGTCTTCTCCAGATCCTCGAGCGCCTGCTTGCAGAGCGGCACGGCGACCTCGTAGCGGCCCTGCGACGCGTACTGGATCACGAGGTTGTGCAGAGTGCGCAGGCGCGCCGGGATCTCGTAGCCCGCGTTCACCTGCTGCGCGAACTGCGACGGCGGCGTCGGCGACATGGCTGCGGGCGAGCGAGGCAACTTCTGACGTCATTCTATACACGTCATCATTGAGCCAGTCCAACTGGGTAAGCGGGAAGGCTCTAACAATGAGATTATTCATATCATATTAATGAGGTCCGGTCATTTTGGCCTCCTCTATAAGTGAGACAGACCCCTTTCGTAACTCTGTAAGCTAGAAACTTGGGTGAGAAACCTTTCAATACCTCTATACGAGAAACAGACTCCTTACGTAACTCTGTAAGCTAGAAACTTGGGTTAGTGAGAAACCGCTATAAGAAAAAAAAATCGTCATTTTGGCCTCTTAACACCTCTATAAGTGAGACAACTTCTGTAAGCTAGAAACTTGGGCTAGTAAGAAAACACTATAAGAAAAAAATAGATGGCGCTCCTTTGAGTTCTCATTTATCCAGGTTTGACTGTATTATTATTATTTTCGTAATTTACTTTAACGACTATTTCCTTTATGTGGAATAGAGTAATATATTTATGTAAATAAATAAGCAACATACACTTATTATTCCTGTTGTCCTCGTGGTCGTCGTCAGGGAAGAGGTCGACCATGGGATCGTCACGCTTGTTGTCGCCCTGACCACTGCGACTGGTTTCCGACTCTTCGTTGATATCGCTGTCGTATTTGCTGAGGGAATTCATTAGATTTCGATTAATATTTAACAAGAACATTAAGATCGATCTTATATATAAAGATTGGTTTTTGTACATCTGATTGAGATACATGTATTTTTAATGCAAACTTTTGTATCTAAACTATTTTGTAACTTGCTACTAGGTGGCGCTGTGATACATCAACTTATATTCTGTTCGAACGAGCACATTGACAATTGTTATATAGTCCAGTCATTATTATATAAAAAACAGACCAAGAAATGCAAATGAACTGAGAAGGTTGGATAAGACATTAAAAATACGCGCGATCCTCTTTCACAGAGATCAGAGCTTTAGACAAATTTCTGAGTCATAGATATATTATAAAAAATCATCATATCTATTTTTGTTGCTGTTATTTGTTATTATAAAGTCAGATAGTTATTAGGCTATTTAAATATTATATTAATTTTTATAGTCATTTTCACTTCTAGACAGTAAGACATGTAAGTAGACAGAAAAACAACGGAACCAGATTCTATTAGTACATATGTATGTATGTATGTATACATACGTATGTACAACGCGACATACTTTAATAGAGACAAGCACTTTTAAAGAACCTCACATCCTGCATTTTTCATTGAAAATATAAGGAATAGGATCTCTGATATCAATAACATTATTTTAAGAACTATTCCCTATACATAGCATGTAATTAATTTGTTCTATTACACATTTATTAGTAAACGTTTTACATTACTTATTTATAAAAATACATTGTACATATATATGTGCTTTTGTTGCACTATCGCTGCTGATTTAAGAAATAACTTTTTATTTAAGTAATTAGAAAAATATATTTTTACAAAATATATTTTTCCATTTTAACAACAGCCAATTATATTTCTTCCCTAATTAGCTGCATCTTTCGAAACGATGGAATGCCAAACTAAATTATATCTTAATTGGTTAGTTTATTATATTTGAACATTTTGACTAAAAATGTAACGGTACTTGTTAATTGATTACGCGTGCGTTAAATATAAAGAAACAAAAACCACTATTAATATTTAACCAACACAAAAATTCTTATATTATCTAAATTAAAAAAAAAACCAATTATCTATACTAATTTATAAATGCGAATGTAAGTCTATCTTTTTTATGGAATAGTTTGGCGGACGCGCATATGGGCCACCTGATGGTAAGTGGTCACATCCATAGACAATGACTCTGTAAGAAATATTAACTATTCTTTACATCGTCAATGCGCCACCAACCACTGGAACTAAGATACTATGTCCCTTGTGCCTGTAGTTACACTGGCTCACTCACCATTCAAACTGGAACACAAAAATACTGCGTACTGTTGTTTAGCCAGCCTACCCAGGCGAGCTTGCACAAAGCCCTACCACCAAGAATCTGTCTGTCTGCCGGCCTTTACTCCCAAACCAATGAAGCCAATTTGATGAAATTTGTTATGAAGCAAACTTCAAGGAAGAACATAGGCTGCTTATTTTAACGTGAACGAAGCCGCGAACATGAACTAGTTTATATTAAATCAATTACCGTTATATAAATGTCATTCTACTTTAAGTATGATTTATAGCATTGGTAGTCGGACCATCAAATGGGCCACCTGATGATAAATGATCAACATTGCCCATCAACATTGGGTCCACAGGAAACATTATCCATTCCTTACAACGACAATGGACCACCAATCTTCGAAACTAAGATGTTATGTACCTTTCCTGTACAACAAACCTAAACACAACGTACTTATTGCTGCTTGGCTCTACCACAGAGTATATTTTATCATATCGCCTTTGATAAATTCTTTTTTTAAATATATTTAAAAGCTCACCGTATAGAGGCCATAAAGTCCAAGTGCTTGTTCTCCTCTTCCAGCTGTGAGACTCGTTGCTCAGAGGCCTGGAGGCGCTGCTGGGCGGCCGCCAGCTCGTCACGGAGCCAAGCGTTCTCCTGACAGAGCCGACGGACCTGGGTACGAAGCTTCTGTTTCTCAGCTTCGACGGACTGCAAGTGCGAGGCTAAGGCGATCATAACCTGCAAACGAATGGCGTATGATTTATCTCAAATGGATCTATACTATAAAATTGGAGTGTCTGTTTGTAATATTAAAATAGCCCTTTTTTACACAATGCATGTATGTACACGGTATTTATACCAAAATAACATTTTTTTTTACAATCTTTGTCTGTCTGTCTACATGTTTGTTTGTTTCGGCTATTCTCTGGAACGGGTGGACCGATTGTGACGGGACTTTCACTGACTAACTAATATATTAAGGAGTAACTTAAGCTACAATAATATATTTTTTTTGTTAAATTCAAACGCGTAAAAGGTTGCGGACACAGCTAGTCCAGTAATCGATTTTTTAAGTGTAAAAGGTTTAAGAAAAACTAAATACACAAAAGTTTTATCCATATGTATATTATAAAGAGGTAAAATTTGTTTGTTATTAAGGTAAGGTAATATCCGGAACCAATGATCCAATTCTAGAATATTAGTCAGTCGTAAGAACAATAATATACTTGAGTGTAATTTCGTATGAATAATATTTATGTTATATAATTTAATAATAAATTGCACCTGTCCAAATATACCTACAACAAAATCTAAACTAGATACATGCTTTGAAAAATATTTAAATTAAATTGGTATCGACTGGGATATAATACGAATTCGCAGAAATAAATTAATAGGCACAAGGTATATACATATATGCCTCAGTAGATTTGTAATAATTGTAATAGATAAATAAGTTGCAACAAAGTATTTAATAATATATTAAGCCTTAAGCCGTATTTGTCTATGTTTGTTCTAGCTTATGTTTTTATTGTTATTTAAGAGTGCATTCCTTTTTATTTAATTCAACAGTGCTGTTAATACCTGTAGTGGTACGTGTACTTTTATTACATTGTTTTTGTGAATACGATGGTGATTCAAATAAATAAACCGAGACCAAACCAAGCCTACAGCATATTAACTACAAATGTCTTATTTATTTAAACATTAAACATTGATCTCCCGTGGAAATCTCCATTGACAACTTTTCAAATTACTTATACATCTGCCATCGATCAATGTCGTGAATGAAACCCGTTGTATTTTTTCGTAGAAGAGAATTCAAGGAGACCTGTATCCATATATTATATAGATTTCGATTAAATTGGGAAATGAGATCCGTTTGTTGTTGTTTACGATTATTTGTATTTAACATCGATGAATATCTGATTACTATATTCGAGCGATTCATTTCGAAGCTTAATCGTGAGGCAAACAACTTTTCGTATTCGCGTAAAAATTCAAAGGAACGACTGGAGTAATTCTTTCCAAACTAGTAGTTGATTTTTAATACTGAAAGTAATGTTATTTTAATGTATATCATAATTTATTGTTCTTAACTCAAAGGCGATCGCCTATCGATTATACACAATAAAGGGTCTAAAAATTCACTATATTACTACATAGTTTAGAACAAAGTCGCTATCTCTGTCCCTATGTATGCTCAAATCTTTAAAACTACGCAACGGATTTTGATAGTTTTTTTTTTATAAATCGTGTGATTCGAAAGGAAGGTTTTCGTATATAATACATGGACAATATAGTAAAGAAATAATAATCATTTTAGAATTTTGTAATCTGATGTCATAAATAAACAAATTCTGTAGTATATTTAGTATTAGTATTGCACTCGTGCGAAGTCGGGGTGGATCACCAGTGATAGTGTAAAATCATTTTTTTACAGTATTGAAAGATTTACATTTTATTACAAATTGAAAACGTTCTAAATTCGAATGTAGTGGAGTTTCCGCCCACTTTAGCTATTCGTGCGAGCCTCCCCCAGGCTGTGTACTGCGATGCTAGTTCAACAACCCCTGGCACGTAAACCTTTGTGCTGGGCTGATTAAGGGCCGCAATCTCATCTCGACGTGGGGCGTGGAGTACGTATGATAAGAATCATTTGACTCGTGTGTTTGTTCAAACACGTATCCATTAACGGACTTTACATGTTATTAGCGAAACCAATGCAACATGAAAGATGAAAACTGTATTTAAATAATTAGAAAATATGTATGAAAAGTGTGTTTTTGTTATGTTTTATTGGAAAATATACTAAGTCTATATACATACAGATTATATTAATTTCTTTGTGTTCGATGGCGTACATTAACGTTACTAAATACCAACAATATTACCCAAAAAGGAACATGTTATCAATCAACATCTGTTTATTGTTTCTGTTCTGATTATTAAACGTAGGGGTTATTTATTGATGCGCCCTTTTGGCCACATTATTATAATGATTTCTGTAAGTTCAGGGCAGTTAGCGTCGGTCTTAGTTGAGTAGGTACATAAAGGTAGAAATGTGGAACCCTCGTGTAGACTGCGGAGCAGTACCAATAGAACATCCTGGAATTAATTGGCTGCAGTTTCAACTGCAGATACGTGAATCATTGCTGCGCTGTATCTGATATATCAGCGTCAAGATGACTCAAATTGTAAAATAGGTAACGATAGATACAGACATGATATAAATTTTAAGCAAAGAAATAACGATTTCTTATATAAACATATCAAACAAAAAATATTTTCCAAATCGAACCGTAGTAGACATATCTGAGTTAACAAACAAATAAATTAAAAAAATATATATTTAAAATTACCTTTCTTTGGTCGGTTAAACTTGCTTTGACAAGCTTCGTCTGGTTACTCGAAATAAAAGTTTATAATAAACACGTTCAACATTCACAAACAAAGTAATATAAACTTTACGGAATAATCTATACAAATTATAAATCTGTCGTGAGTTTATGTCAAAATACAGTACCATAACTGGCAGGAAAAACGCACTACTGAACAGTAGCCATTAATATTCATGCTGTTCATGTGTTCATAACATCACTGTTCGTAGCTTTACGACAGTTTACAATCTGACTAGATTTATTACAAACTATTGATCCTAACAAATATCAGATACCAAATAAGACTCATTGTATTTAATTGACTTAAACCCTGTAATTAAACAGATTTTCGTTGTCAGTTTTTTTTGATTGAATCGCCATTTCGAACATGAGGACCCTAACGAATAATATTTACACATGCTTTGAAAACAATTCTTGTAACAAATATTTCCTTAGACCAATTTTCAAGTATATACCTATATAATATTAATCTGTACATTTATAGTCATGACATTGCTTTCAATTTAATTACATAGACTAAAAATACTAATGATCTATTTTTGTATTGAAATCACTTATAGAATAAACTAACACGTTATCCTCTATTATCAAATTCATTAATGTCTTATTAGTTGAAAAAAAAACAATTGAATTAATTAAGAACAATGACATGTGGAAGTAAAACTTGTTTAATGAAAAGAGCCGCAAGTTTTTAAGCGATTTTTAATCTGTATTCATAAGTCCGTCTCGTGCTCGGTGGTAAACGAGAACGTGAGGAAACCTACATAAGTCGGATTAAATTAATATCTACTAGCTACTAACGGATGAGCTGAGTGATTGAACAGATAAGTTTGAAACCCATCCACTTAGCAGATCAGGATTCTGTCGTGGGGAGTAATTTGACATACGACCCGGTACTGTAGATAAATTATTAAGAATATGATATATCTTGTATCATTTTCTTAACTAGCTGTGCCCGCGACCTTGTACGCGTTTGAATTTAACAAAAAAATATATTATTATAACCTAAGTTACTCTATTACATCAGTTATCTGCCAGTAAAAGTCCCGTCAAAATCGGTCCAGCCGTTCCAGAGATATGCCGGAACAAACAGACAGACAGACCGACAAAAAAATGTGAAAAATGGTATTTTAGTATATGTACCGTGTATAAATACATATGCACTGAGTAAAAAAGGGCTATTAAAATATTACAAACCGACACTCCAATTTTATTATTAGATATAGATAATATAACCGATTCCAAGGAGTTCGAGTAAGTAAATAATTTCGACCTTGAATTTACGAGACATTATTAGCCAAGATCTAAAATTATCTATGATGTCCATTATAGGTTCATAAATAATGGCGCTTCGAATATAAGCTGAGTTCTTATTGATTTTGAAAGTGGATATAAGTAGTTTGTTAAATTTACTTGGTGGTAGGGCTTTGTGCAAATCAGTCTGGGTGGGTACTCACTCCGTCAAACAGCAATACTTAGTATTGTTGTGTTCCCATTTGAAGGGTGAGTGACCAGTAACTACAGGGTATAACATCTTAGATCCCAAGGTTGGTGGAGCATCGTTATAATGTAAGGAATGGTTATTTTTTATGGTACAGGTTGGCGGACGAGCATATAGGCAACTTGATGGTAAGTGGTCACCATCAACCATAGACATTGAAGCTGTAAGAAATATTAACTATTCCTTTCATCGTCAATGTGCCACCAACCTTGGAGCTAAGATGATATGTCCCTTGTGCCTGTTACACTGGCTCACTCACCCTTCAAACCGGAACACACCAATACTGAGTATTGTTATTTGGAGGTAGAATAACTGATGAGTGGGTGGTACCTACCCAGACGGGCGTTTACAGCGTATTGTAATAGGTAGACTATTGTACTAACATTAAAAAAAGAATTAGAATAGTATTGTATTACAAACATATCATATCGATCAAAAACTCTTTGTAGAGCATTATACTGCTATATTATAGCTATTAGAAAATGCACGGAATATGTTAATCTATTATAATAATAATTGTATTTCTTTACTGTCAATAAAGTATATGCGAACTCATCCATTTTTGTGAGTCTAGTTTGGAAAATCTCAACCCTTGAAGATTTCTTTATGGGTGGTCCTTAAAACCATTGAGAGAATGTAGGCCACGTCGAGTCTTCATAATAGTGGGAATTGAAAAGCTTCAGGAAATAGGGCACTTCAGTTACGTTTATATCTAGACGCCTGCTATGGATTATAGGTCGATCTTGAAAGTATATTTTTTACATAATATTGCATATGAATCTAGAGGTTATACCACACACGAGAGGACAGAAGTCAAATAAACAAGATTTAACATTGAATTGACGCGATATCATTGGTTGAAAGCTTGAATGAAT